>NW_025335409.1:9266163-9274693 GCF_004798865.1 Varanus komodoensis
ATCTATTTGCCAGAAAGTGAAGAGGAACTAAAGAGCCTCTTGATGCATGTGAAGGAGGAGAGCACAAAAGTTGGCTTGAAACTCAACATTAAGAAAACTAAGATCATGGCATCCGGTCCACTCACTTCCTGGCAAATAGATGGGGAAGAAATGGAGGTAGTGACAGATTTTATTTTCCTGGGCTCCAAGATCACCGCAGATGGAGACTGCAGCCAAGAAATTAAAAGATGCTTGCTCCTGGGGAAGACAGCTATGTCAACTCTAGACAGCATTCTAAAAAGCAGAGACGTCACCCTGCCGACAAAAGTGCGTACAGTCAAGGCTATTGTTTTCCCAGTTGCAATGTATGGCTGTGAAAGTTGGACCATAAGGAAGGCTGAGCGCTGAAGAATTGAGGACTTTGAATTTGGTGCTGGAGGAGACTCCTGCGAGTCCCTTGGACTTCAAGGCAATCAAACCTAGAGGAGATCAACCCTGACTGCTCTTTAGAAGGCCAGATACTGAAAATGAAACTCAAATACTTTGGCCACCTAATGAGAAGGAAGGACTCACTGGAGAAGAGCCTAATGCTTGGAACAATTGACTGCAAAAGAAGAAGGGGGCGGCAGAGGATGAGGTGGCAGGATGGGGTCACTGAAGCAGTTGGTGTGAACTTAAGTGGACTCCGGGGGATGGTGGAGGACAAGAAGGTCTGGAGGAATGCTGTCCATAGGGTCACGATGGGTCGGACATTGCTTCGCGACTAACAACAACAACAAGAGGAGCAACAAAAATGATTGCAGCAAAAACAACCAAGAGTCCTGAGACACATTCAAACACTTTGAGATGGAGGACTTTTGATGCTACCAATCACAAGGCATTGTGCAATTGTGCCATCATTTTCAGCTCATCAGATGTGTGTGTTGCAGAAACAGTGCTAAGCAGAGCCGGTGTGGTGTGGTGGTTAAGAGCATGGGACTGGGACTCAGGCGACCCGGGTTCTAGTCCCCGCTCAGCCATGGAGCCAACTGGGTGACTTTGGGCCAGTCACGGACTCTCAGCCCAACCTACCTCACAGGGTTGTTGTTGTGGGGATAAGATGGAGGAGGAGATGTAAGCTGCCTTGAGCCCTTTGTAGGAAAAAGGCAGGATATAAATCGGAAAATAAATAAATAAATAAGAAAACATGGGAGGGACAAGGGTAGAAGATAAAATCATCTGGACACCGCTAAATTTCTGTGAATGGGGTATGCTGATGGCATAGAGAATGCTTTGTCTGAAAGCATCTTTAGAAGGCATCTGGCAGTGATCCTCTCTTTTCATTCTTAATAGGTTCTTCACTTTAAGAAAAAAAGTTGGACAAAGGGGTGGCAAACATGGGAAGTGGAAGATTGCATCTTGTGGACTTTGCATACAATTCTGTGAAGAAGTGAATGTGATGGCATGGCAAAACCCTCAGCTGGAAACACTCTGACATTTTGCAGCGTTTTACGTGTTTAAGGTACAACAAGACTCTTTGTAATTATTATGAAACACCAAACAAATGGGAGAAATATATAAAAACCACCTTAAAACATAAAAGCACAACTATAGTAAAAATTACAAAATAATAAGGTGATTATGATTCCTAGAAGCTTGGAGCAGGGCAGGGGTTCTCTCCCCTCCCTATCTCATTTATGCTTATAGCAGCCCTGTGAAATACCTTAAGCTAAACTTGGACATAATGACTGTCTCAAGCTCACCTAGTGAGCTTCCAGGATGAGGAGGAATTTGAACTTGGTATTAGTCCAACACGGTAGAGCAGGTTTCCCTAACCCTTTGCTCTGCAGGTGAGCTGGATTAGACCTCCCATTATCCACAGCCAGTAAGTTAGGAAGGCTGTACCACACCATACTAGAAAACTAGAAACAGACTGTATTTTGGAGGCCTGCAATGGGCATCATTTGTGTATGTCAAATTATGTGATATCTGATTCTGATATTCCAGTTCAAAAATCCATAGCATGAAGCATGGTCTCCTTCTTCTTCACATGCAGTTGTTTAAGAGACAAGGCAGAGGTTATAGCATGCCTTTGTTGTTTGTTTTTAACATTTAAACTGAATTATTCCTCTCTTGGTATAGGTTGATGCCTCCCCAGCCACTTTTTCCCATCTGTTTTGTATTGTTTCCAAATGATTTACTTCCATTTTTGGATTTAATGATTGCATAGTACTCCCACATGAAGGCTTTGAGGAATAAAACTGATCCCTTTCTGTCCTTCAGGTTGAATACCAAGAGATTCTTTTTTATCTAAACAAGTGGAGTAGCTGCTTATATATTGAAAAATAGAGCTATAGGATATATCAGGTTGAAACCTTGGACCTGTCATTAAGAGAAGCTTCAGATTAATGTTACATAACTCCCTGCAGAGTCACAATACCATTGGCACCTGCCAATGGCTTTTCCATGTCTAAAAATAGAAATGTCTCAATAAAAGTATTTTTACAAGCATAGATTCTAATAAGTTTTCTATAAGAAGAAAATAAATCAGGACAAACTCTCACATTGCAGCATTCCAGCATTATTACTTTAATTGAAATTCTAATAATTACCATATGTTCTGCTACACTACATATCCTAATAGATAACTGAACACTATTAAGCCTGCATGTTAAAGCCATAAGAAGTAGCTTGGTTAAACAAGAGTACAATGGAATAGTTAAGAATACTATTACTGTTGATTGGTGTTTAAATCCTGCAGTGAAGCAGTCAGGAAATACTGCTATTACACTTGTTTCCTTCAATTGCTCTCCCCCTGAAGGAGCAGGTTTGTAGCTTGGTGGCCCTTTGTCACTTGAGGCTCAGGTAGCCTAGGCTGTGTTAGAGTGCCTTTTACCAGCTTCAGCTAGTGGCCCAGCTATGCCCCTTTCTGAATGGGAATAACCTGGTTTCACTAATCTGTGCTCTGGTAACTTCCACGTTAGGCCACTGCAGTGGAGCTGCCCTTGAAGACTCTTCAGAAGTTGCTGCTTGTGCAAAATATGGTAGCCAATTTAATAACTGGGACCAGAGGCTCTGAACATATAATACCCATTCTGGCCCATTTGCACTGACTGCTTGTGTGTTTTTGAGACCAATTCAAGGTGCTGGGTTTAACCTGTAAATCCCTACATGACTTGGAACCACAATAACCCAGTGGAACACCTCTCCTTATTTGAATCTGCATAAATGCTACAATCTGCATCTGAGGCCTTCCTCCAAATGCCACCTCCAAATGGAATTAGGAGGAAAATAACAGGGAAGCAGGGCTTCTCAGTGGTGGCCCCCTGATTCTGGAATGATCTCCCTGCTGAGGCCAGTGTGGCACCTGGTCATCTTTAAAATAACAAGTAAAGACTGTCCTCTGCTCCCAGGCATTTCATGGCATATGATGGGGCGTGTCAGGTGTTTCAACAGGTAAGTGTTTGTTTGGATTATTTATTCAAATTGTTTTGGCTGCTTAAACTCATTTAAATTGTTTATGTTGAAATTTTATGCTGTATTTTGTGAATTGCTGTGAACTGTCCATATTGAGCAGAATAAAAATTATATATAATATAAGCATGTATTTATGTATTTAACTGAAATTGGGAAGGAGAGGTTAATAAAGGAGAGGTTATTCCAGGGGCATAAACACTACACCCATCTACAAAGTGAACACCTTGCTTTTTTCAAAGCAGGAAAAGAAATGTTGTCGGTTTGTTACCCTTTCTACATGTTATGGTAAGAAAGCCCACATCTATGTGAGTAGGGCCAAAGTAGAAGAGGTGTTAATTATATTTGTACAGTTAACATGTAAATTTTTTGAAATGTAAACATAAATGACAAGAGCAAGAAGCAGCCATGGGATTACACTGCAAGGAGAAAAAGAGCTTAAGCTTCCTCCTTGATGTAAAACAGGGATGAGTAGAATAGTTAGCTTGTTTTTCCAATCTTCAATAGCTGGACAATTTTTAGCTTTCCACTTTGAAGCAATTGTTATTCTTGCTGTTGTTATCATATATTTAAATGACTCTAACATAAACTTTGGAAGAGCCCCTTGTATGATATTCAATATTCTTAACATTCATAGGAAAGTCAGTTTTAAGAAATTTTTACATTTCTGCATGTATCTGCTTGCAAAATCTTCTGATTTTATTACATGTCCATCACATATGGTAAAAAGGCCTGTCTATTTTCAACATTTTCCATTGTAATTCTTATCCATTTTCTCTATATCTTTCAGGGTAATATACCACTAAAAGTACATCTTATACCAATTTTCTCTTAATGCTTGAATAGCAGTGAATTTTATACTCTTCATCCATAGGACTTTCCATTGATGGAACAATATTTCTTCAAAATTCTGCATCCAGATCATCATGCATGTTTTGACTTGCTGAGTTTCAGTATCATACTGGAGCAGTTGTTTATAGATTCATCCTAACAGATGGTCTTTTTGATGTTTATCATTTCAAAATATATCAGATTTCTTATTGTACCTTTCCCTGTTTGGGTTTCCTTTTTTTTTTTAATCTTGAGACCAGTTGGTAGTAGAAAAACAATTCTATATTTTTCCTTTGCCTTTTAATTCTTGCCAAAGCTTGATTTGCACTTGTTGATCAACCATGTCTCCATATGTTGGAAGATCATTGTTTTTCCTTAAATATTTTCTATACTATGCTTCTACAGGAGACATCAAAGGAGAAGTTGGAGGGCTAATTCTCCATTTCATAGAATATTAAATGTTTAATAAACTGTCTCTAAGTACATGACTATTGTTTGGTGTCCAAACTCTTTTTAATAGATTCTTTAGCCCATAATTGATTATATATTCCTTCTTCAAGATCTGCTATTTCCAATTTCACTAGTCTTTCATTAAAATTAAAAATTCAGTCTGTGATCCGAACCAGACCAGCTCCATAATAATAAAACTTAATGTTTGGTATTAAGCATGCACTCTGCTGATAAGCTATAGCCAACACGCATCTTCATAGCCACATGAAAAGGACTCTTGTTTCCAGGATGCTAAATAAAAGGCTACTATTGTACATAGACACACCAGCTTCCTCGGTAAAGGGCGGCCAACCTTTTTTTCCACCACGGAGCACACTCCCATATAGGTAATCTGTCAGAGACTTACATCGCAGCAGCTGACAAGGCCAGATATGAAAAGGGATGGATCACTTCTTTTTTCCTTCTGCAACTCCATTTTCTCCATTCCCTCTTCCTTCTTATGCAGAAGGCTACCAAAGAAGGATCAGATTGCTCTCATCAGAGGGCTGAACTGATTACATATGTAGGGCATCTGAAATTTAGGAAAGGACTACAGAACAGGTTGTCCACCTTGCTGTAGGTCAGGAGTATAGAACCTCACTGGGCAAAACCTGGGCTGCTTGAGCTTCCCCGAACGGCCACATCAGTTTTGGTGATTTCCTGACTTTTTCCCTTAGGGCTTTTCTGCATAAGACTGTTAATCCACTGCATCTGAATTGAGATCTAAGAACTACACAAAGATTCCTGAATTTCTACTTCAAGACCTCAAAGTGGCACTTCAGTATAGCAGAATAGCACAAATAGGGATAGTCTTTCAATACCCGAAATAATACACGATTTTCTCTGCTCTTAAAAAAAAATAAAGGAAAGTACTATGTGACTGTGTACTATGTGACATTCCAGTACTATGCAGCAGCAAAACTGGAAGGTAACAATGTAAATAAGTGGGGGTGGGGAACAGCAAGCATACAACAAATGCCTCATGTACAAAAGTTCTTTTTAAAAGTTGAAAGACCTTTCCTTTCATTAACAGCAGTAAGACCTTGAAACTAAATAGACTGGTATTTTCATTATTTCGGGTATTTTGGTCTTCCTACTTTTGCCTTTGGCCTTATCCCATTTGCCTTCAGACCATGCACACCACTAGAATCTGTCCCCTAAGAACTTTTCTGAAATGAAATTCAGGACTCAGGCTGAAGTTAGACATTCTGCAGTTAGACAACATAAATGTGAGTTTTCTTACATATGTAGTTTTATTATAAACTTAATAATAAATATTTATTTATTTAATAAATATTAATTATTTATTAATATTTCTGTTCATATAAAGTGCAACAAAAATCCGTTGAAGGGAAAGGGTTACATCTAATATATAAATAAAAATAAAATAAATGTGATGCAAAGAGTCAAGAACAGCAATAATATTTCACTTTGGGGTCTGGCCCAGCTATAATGAATGTGGTTCCTACAAGAACCCACAAATTTATATATCAAGCTGTAGGATTGCATGCAATAAATTAGAATCTCACCTACACTTGTTTGTTCTGGCAACAAGAGGGCATAGCAAGGGTGTATTGGAAGAGTATACTGCAGAGACAAGATGACAGCAAGTAAAATATGTATTAAATTGATGCCACAAAAGGAAGAAATAAAAAACAAAATAAGCATGAAGTTTGAAACAGTTTCTTTGTTAGGTGAGTGCAACTGGAATTACAGGTCTAAGCAAAGTTTTTTTTCTCTTGCCTTCAGTGATGCAAAGTATCAATTACATCAGAATTTATTTGTTGTGCAAGTGTATTCTCCGCTGATGGCATGACAACATGGTTGAAGCTACAGGTAGTTCTTAATACTAGTATGCTTACTAAAAGTGAGTTTCCTGTAGGCAAAAGAGACTGGGAAGGTAGGGAGCATTCTCAGGTGAATGCATATCTGAGGGAACTCAGATTCTAGATTTCCATCATAAATCTGGTTAAAAACTCAAGTTTCTCCTCCAGAGATAGACAGGTTAGAGTCTTTCCTGATTTTGCAAAATAGGCAAAGTTCATTTTGCAACTCCAAGAGGCTTCTTCACTTGTTATACACCTTTTTCAATTATGAATGTGGCTCCTTCAAAAAAATTACCTCAGATATCACAGAGCTATTGTAGTGTAGTGCTTAGAGCACTGGACTGAGGACACAGGAGATTTGGGATCCAGTCCCCACTCAGCGATGAACCTCACCTACCTATCTTACAGGGCTGTTGCTCCAAAGATAAAATGGATCCATGTAAACTGCCTTGAGTTCCTCACAAGAGGTGTAAAAGGCAGCATATAAATGCACTATCATCATTATCATGGGACTGCAGTATCTTGTACCACACTGGAATCAGAAAAATGAATCCAAAGGAGTACTTCCTTTCAGAAAGTCCTAAAATTTGGTCTTGGTTTTAATGTCAAGGGCAAATTTTCCTCAGTTCTGAAGAAACAGCATAGCAATAATTCCTGCTTTTTCATAAGGGGTCAATAGCACTGGTTTTTCAGCTCTTCCTTGCTGTCAATAAGGTATGATGAGGGGTGGGGGTGTGCTGCAGTTTCCTGAAGAGTGTTCCACTAGGCATGAAAGTTTCACTAGCTGCACAAAGCTTCTGTACATTTCCATGGCTTTTCTCCGTGGCCTGGGTTCAGAGAATGTGCACTACCAGTGAAAAAATGCCATTCTGTACCCTGGTCCTTAAGCCCTTGCAAATGTGTTTGAAGAACCGTCAATATCCTTAGCCGCTACAGCTTTGTAATTTCCACTTATAGTCCATCATTACTGTAATGTTTTGTGAGATCTACTCTTTTCTTTTTATTGTATTATACTATTTTCAGTAAATGTACCAGGACCTCAGAAAGTACATTTGGGGTTATATTTTTTAGGCCCCAGAAAATTGTTCAAATGTATCTGTGGGGAGGTATCGGTCTTTTGGAGGTGCACAAGTGTGGACTGGCAACTTTCTGGTGTATGTGTCCATGCCTTGTCAATGGCCATGTGAGTTTCAGCTGTCAAAGGGAGCAGCAAAGTGCCAAAATAACAGCTTGACAAGGTGAGACTGCATATAGAAACATAGAAACAGAGCAAGTCAGAAGAGGCCATCTAGTCTGACCTCCAGCACCAGCCGGTTCCGATCACGACATGCCCACCATGTGCATGTCAAGCCTATCTTTGAACACGCTCACTGATGGGGCCTCAACGGCCTCTCGTGGAAGCCCATTCCCACACCCTCGGAGTCCTGACTGTCAGGAAGTGCTTCCTGGCATCCAAATGGAACCTTGGTTCCCTGAGCTTTGCTCCGTTGGAGCATGTCCTGCCTTCCTCTGCAGGGGAGAACAGGTCTCTACCCATCTCCATGTGACATCCCCTCACATACCTGTATGTCACCAACATATCCCTCTGAGTCTCCTCTTCTCCAGGCTGAAGAGACCCAGTTCCCTCAGTCTCGCCTCATACACCATCCCCTGCAAACCGGCCACCAACCTTGTGGCCCTACGCTGCACTGACCCTAACCTGGCTATATCCTTTCTGTAATGAGTGGCCCAAAACTGAGCACAATACTCCAGTTGCGGGTGCACCAGAGTCGTATAGAGTGGTAGTAATACTACTCTTGATCTAGAAGCCACACTTCTGGCTATGCAACCAAAGGTGGCGTTCGCCCTCTTGACCACCGCATCACACTGCTGACTCATGTTTAGCCTGCAGGCAACCAGTACCCCGAGGTCCCTTTCACAAGTGCTGCTCTCCAGCCACTTGTGAAAGGGAC
>NW_025335409.1:9274793-9313172 GCF_004798865.1 Varanus komodoensis
TTCTGTAATGAGTGGCCCAAAACTGAGCACAATACTCCAGTTGCGGGTGCACCAGAGTCGTATAGAGTGGTAGTAATACTACTCTTGATCTAGAAGCCACACTTCTGGCTATGCAACCAAAGGTGGCGTTCGCCCTCTTGACCACCGCATCACACTGCTGACTCATGTTTAGCCTGCAGGCAACCAGTACCCCGAGGTCCCTTTCACAAGTGCTGCTCTCCAGCCACTTGTCACCTAACCTGTACTTATGACAGCTATTCCTATGCCCCAAGTGCAAGAACTTGCACTTATCCACATTGAAAGCCATCCTGTTGTCTCCTGCCCACTTCCATAGCCTGTCCAGATCCTTTTGGATCTGGAGTACCTGCTCCTCAGTTGTGGCCTCTGCTCCAGTTTTAGTGTTGTCTGTGAATTTGATCAGCAGACTGTTCACCCCTTCTTCCATGTCATTGATGAAAAGATTAAACAGGACAGAGCCCTGGGGGACCCGCTTGTCACTGGCCGCCATCCCGATGATTCCCCAGTAATGGTTACTCTCTGCTTTCGGTCAGTCAACCATGCCCTAATCCACTGGAAAGTGCTTTGGTGTATCCCAAAACTCCTCAGTTTCTCCACCAGGATATCATGGGGCACTTTGTCAAAGGCCTTGCTGAAATCCAGGTATACCACATCCACTGCATCCCCTCCATCTAGCCATCTCGAAACCTTGTCATAGAATTCCACAAGGTTTGTCTGGCAGGACCTGTTTTCGCGGAAGCTGTGTTGTGTGACTGTCAGCTTCCCTTCCCTATCTAGCATCACTAGATCTCTCTCTATTATGAGTCTTTCCATTGTTTTTCCTACAATGGACGTAAGGCTAACAGGTCTGTAATTCCCCATGTCGCTTCTACTACCCTTTTTGAAAATTGGGACCACTGATGCCACCCTCCAGTCCTCTGGAACTTAACCCGTTCTCCATGAGGCCTCAAAAATGAAGGCCAGCGGGCATGAGAGAATCCCTGCCAACTCTCCTGTCAACCCCTGCGAACCCCTGCCAGGTAATTTAGGATAATTCCAAACAGTTGCTGAGCTACCAATTGAAAATCAGTGGCAAAGAGCGGGGGGGGGGGAATGCAAAGATTAATATGTCTGTGAAAGAGGGGGGGTGACAACATGATGTTCTCCTTAGCAATGTAATCCTCTGGATTTCATGTGATGAATTGACAGTTCTAAGTTTCTTCTGCATTTTCAACACTTCCCTAGGTCTTCAGCTAGTCCAGAAAATGGAGATATTAACACAGAAACCACTTTATCAGCTCCATTTTGAAACACTTACTGCAGTTCCTTGGGATTTATTTAAAAACGAAATGAAACGAAACAAGAAGAGGGTTCAATAACACAGCTTGGACTTTAGTAGAGGGAATGTCACAAGCAGCCTCTTAGGTGAGATCACAAAGCGCAGCAAGGGGGTTTTGCCACTCTAACAGAGCAGTCAACTAACTACTCCCAACAACCCATGGTGGAATCAGGCCTCTGGGTTTGGCTAGTAACCCATCATGGGTCAAAAACACCCACAACAAGCTATGGGTTATTAGGATGGTTTGTTGCCCCAACAAAGCCACCCTGCAGGAAGCAGCGTTAGTTCAAATAAAACAACAACTCACTATGGCATGCCCCATAACAGTTTCAAGCTGCCTAATGACTCCAGGTGAGCCAGTCCCCATTCACATTCACACTAATGGGTCTTGCAGAAAACAGATGTAAAGAATGAATATTTGGAGGAATCACATGGGTAGTTGGCAGGATTGGGTAACGGTCACAGTTACATGTGTCTTTACAACCTATCAACATGTCCCCAGATAGCTGTATTTTTAGATATCATTTCCTGAAACTCAGGAGCAGAGCCAAAAGCCAGATCAGCTGTCTCATTTTTCTTATCTGATGTTCTTTCTTATCTGATGTTACACTACCAAACCACCCATCCATTTTCAAATTCTTCAATTATACTGCCTGCTTTCCAAGTAACATTTTCATAGCCAGAGTGTTCCTTTTTCCTACAAGCAATATATCACACGAGCAGGTTAAGTCTTCTCCCCTGAGTTTGTCCATTTTTTCAGTCTAAGTGAGTATCTGCCATTTGTTCGTACAGAAAAAAAATAAGGGCTGCACGGGGTGTGGGGACAATGACAATGCAGAGAGCTCACCCCTGTTCTCACTAAGTCATCTGGCTTCCCTCAACTGGGATTAAGAAATAAGCGCACAGCTAACTATGTAGAAAGACAACTAGCCAAAGAAAATGATAAGTAGAAATTGTATTACACACCACTTCTTTTAATGGGGATAATAGCAATAGAAAAATATTGGTAAAATGGATTAGAAGTTTTGAGGAAAATTGTATGACATTAGAAGAATCTACAATGAAATTTAATAAGTCCAGAAATATGTGATTGTGTAGAAAGGATAGTAATTGTTGACTTGCTCCATTTTTCCTTACCTACAAAATATTTGATTGTAGGTAATATTTGTTCAAGAACCCTTAGTGGATTTTTTGTAACTTTTATACAGTATTTATCCTTATTTTTAATTTTTCTTTCTTTTTTCTCTCTTTTTCTCAAATTTTACTGTTATAAAAATAAGATAAAAAATGTAAACAAGAAAGAAAGAGAGAAAGCAGCACACAGAAGATCCTTGCTTCAACAAAGGCATAGCTTAATATCTGTGATAAAAACCCGACTAAAATAAAAAATAATTCTTAAAATAATGGAAAAATAAAAAGGGTTTGGCCTGGCACTGAAAAGGATAAAGTGTCGGTCCCAGATGCACCTCTCTGGGGAGCAAGTTCCTCAGCTGGGGTGCCACCACAGAGAAGGCCCTCCTCCATGCTACTAGGCTAAGCAACTCCTTCAAACCCATCATTCTCAGCACTTTTTTTCCTCCCCCCATTTAACCCCAGCTGCTGGTAAGACAATGTGTTAAAAAATGGGATAGGGCACTTTGGGAGCTTCCAGGAAAGGTGATCAGGATTATATTGGCGTCTGCAAGCAAGTCATTGCCTACCCTTGGTACATTATCATTCTATTACTGGTGCTTCCTAAAGGTTTTAGCTAGTAAAACACATCTAAATATGAGATTATTTAGATATTTTTTTCATGGAAAAGCTTGGAAGTTGAGAAACCAAGAGTCTAATTTGGCTAATTTGACTAATTTGTCTTATTGAAAGTAAGCTAACACCAACTCTAGAAAAAGAATAACTGGTTAAAAAAAAGAGAGAAGGTCTTGGCTTTTCAAGCCTGTATTTAGCCTAAAGTCAGTAGAATGGACTGATGAGTCAATAAACAGTATTCCACCATTTGTTTGTTTGTTTAATCTTTACAAAAATCTTTTGTTAAAGGCAAGAAAATGACTTGGCTTTCTGTTATAATGACTGTTGGGTATTTCCATCCAAACATACACTTAATGGTTCAAATAAATAATAACCCAGCTAATTTTTCACTTCCTGCAAATATCCCCAAAGTAGTTTTCGTTTTAAACAACCACCACTTTGTCATGCCAAAAGAGAGGCAAAAGGTCAAGAGCCTTACAGGAGCTTCATGGCTTAGCAGACTTTTGAACCTGAATTTACCAAGACAAACATCCCAGTTGCATCACCAAACTGTTCTCAGTTTCTTTTTGCTTCTGAAAAGTTCAGTGTTGAAATTAACTTGGTCCCAAAAATCATGCTTTATAAATTTATGTCAAATCTTCCCTAGAAAGTGTGTGTCTGCCTGAATATTCATTCTATTTGATACTCAGTTGCATTTATTTCATTACTGATTGTTTGTTTTTATGTATTTATTTTAAATTTGCAGTAACTAAAAGCTAGCTAGTAAGAATATTAATAATGCGTCTAAGTGGTTTTCAGACTTTTTACTTCTGCATCAACTTGTGCCAAGCAAATTTTGCACAACTGTCTGCCATAAAACTCTTGTTCACTGCAGAGGATTTTCTGAGGAACTTAATAAGGAAGGGGCCCATAGGTCAGCAGTATAGGCCATCTTCAGATAAAAGGATCCTGTAGCAGAAGTTGTGAAAGAAAAAAAAAAACCTGCCTGAGACCCTGGACAACCGCTGTGTAAGGATGGTCACATGTCTTATGAAAAGAGAGCAATCGTTTGAAGACTGCCTCTGTTTGAAGGCTGTCCAATTCCAGTCTGGGTTCAAGTTAAAAAAAATCACAGGAAGGGAGAGCAAGGGCTTTGACATTGCCTGTCTACATGTAGGACTGATATGAAGCTCAGGTCCCTCCTATGGTGAGCCCTATTGCTGTTTAAATCACAGTCATTATTCCTATATTTGTTTTTATGCCTATCACGTGGTATACATAACTTTTCTGCATTCTCTTTGGCTTCTCTTTTGGTGATATACCCTAGCTTTACAGAAGACAATACAGGCCTAGATGTAAAAATTGCCCATCTAGGCAGCTTTGGTGAAGATTTGCACAGTTCACAGGCTGGTTTTCAACACTGAAGTATATCATGAAGAGACAGATACACAGATGATGCAAAATTAACTATTTCAATAAATTCAGCTTGTTGAGAACAAGGCATGCAGCAAGAGATGTCAAAGAGGAGTTGAAATCACAGTACTGACTCAGAAACCAGGTTTGCATGGTACAATGAGCAACCAATCAGAATGCACAGCGGTGGGCATGCTAGGACTCAATGGCTTGTGATCAGGTATGTCTGACCCTGATGGAGTCATCTGGACCTGGGCAATGTAACCCATCATGGGTCAAGCTTCACAACAAACTTCCATTGCTGCTCATTGCCAACCAGCTAACCAGAAAATGCAGTTGACAGCTGTTCCCAAATTGCCCCAAAAGCTCTTTGGCATTACTGTCAGAGGCATCTTTTATCTCCCCCTCATGCTTTCTATGTGTGGAAGGAAGTGAGTGAAGCAGCTACGTACCCAAGGCTTTCTGCCTTGGTACGTAGAACTAAACATGTGACCAGAGCCTAGGAATACTGTTTCAACTGGAACTTGTCACATATGGATATTGTTAATGCAGATGCTTTGCCTTGAGGCAAAAACCAATTGACTGGGGCCTGGTTTGCTCATCACAGCAGCAATTCTTGAGTTATTTAACCCAGGAAATGCCAGGGATGAGCAGAATATGTGAATCATTAGTGATTTCATTTAACAACCCAGGAATGGGGCATGTTCATGATAGGATTAAACAACCCAGGCAAGATTCATGATAGGATTAAACAACCCATGATAGGATTAAACAACCCAAGCAACCTGGAAACTGCCACCTCGTATGTCAACCATGTCTATAATTTGAGTATATATCACTGTTGGCCAGTATTAGGATTGTTAAGTAGAGCTCCTTCTTCAAACTCCAGATTTTATCTGGAACGAAGCCTGACCTCAGCTGGCTTTTGAACCAGTGCAAAGGTATTCCAAGCAGAACTTCAATAGGCTTCACAAGATTTCTTTGCCAGCTCTAATATTTAGTATCATTTACACTCTCTTAACTGTGTGGTCAGTGACATTAGACTTTTTCTTTGTACCACTCTTTCAGAACTCGGGCATTTTAAGATCTACATCCTATACAGCAATTCTAACTATCATCGTGCAGTTATGGAATCATCCAATAACTGCATAATCTTAATGTTTAAAGTAGATAATAACTTTATTAATACCTAATTTGAATAAAAAGAGATACACAGAATACAAATGAGTGCAGACTGAGAGCCGTATACACTGTCTCATCGATGTTTTAGTGGAAGCTGAGTATATACTCATACCTTCCCAGCCCTTGATGGCTAAATCAGGATTTGAACCTGTATCTCCACAGTGTCAGGGCTAAGCACCAGTGCGCCCTTGGACACTTCACGGAAGTCCCTCTTTTTATACACTTATTATTTGGTATTAAACAAGTTTCTTGCTGGCAGTTGGGATCATTGAAAGCAAAATGAGGGGTTCTAGCTGCTCCCATCTTCTTTTCCCACAAATGCTTCAGGGCCACCTGTGGGGCTCAGGGACATTCTTAGGAAATAACAGAAGGGCAATGCATGTTAATGCTTTCATGTGCAGCATTCCCATTTTGCAGTGGTGCCCATAACAGCTTCCCAGACTGCTAAATGTGCCTCCAGGCCTCAAAAGGTTGCCTGCCCCTTCTTTAAGTACTCTGGCTCTGCATTGCAGTTCCTTCCCCATTTATATACCATATTTCTAGAGGAAAGAATTAAGCCATGGGTCCTCAAACTATGGCCCGGGAGCCAGATCCAGCCCACCATGCCCATTTGGACCCACTGCACGCCGCCCATGCCCGCGCCCACCACTGCCCACCTCACCACGGGGAGGCAGCGGTTCGCTCGCTCAGAGAAAACAATCTCCAAGCCAGCAAGCCACTGCCTCGTGCACCCGCCTCACGGCACGTGCCTGCCCACACCTTGCTTCACTGCACGCCACACCCCAGCCTTAGCGCGTCCGCCCACACGCACCACCCCTGTCCCCGCCCATGTGCCGGCCCACCTTTCCAGCCCACACCCAGCACCGTCAGCTTTCAACTGGCCCACTGGTGGAAATGTTTGAGGACCCCTGAATTAAGCTATCAGAAAAATCCATCAAGGCCTTGGATGGTTAGGAGCAGAATGCAAATCTACTGAGCTCTTTGTGGAATTCTCTATTATTTTCTTCAGAAGAATACCTCTCCAGCAGGCTAACTTTGAATATGTACAGCCAGTCCTAAAGAAGGCGTCTCTGGATCCAGAGATGGCCACCAATTATAGACTGGTGGCCAACATCCCGTTTCTGGGCAAGGTGTTAGAATGGGTGGTGGTGGGACAACTCCAAGCACTCTTGGATGAGACTGATTATCTGGACCCATTTAAGTCCGGCTTCAGACCCGGGTATGGTACTGAATCTGCCTTGGTCGCCCTGTATGATGACCTGTGCAGGGAGGGAGACAGGGGGAGTGCGTCCCTGTTGGACCTCTCAGCGGCTTTCGATACCATCGACCATGGTATCCTTCTGGATAGGTCAGTGAGACTGGGAGTAGGAGGCACTGCTTTGCAGTGGTTCCACTCCTATCTCAATGGCCAATTCCAGAAGGTGGTGCTGGGGGACTATGGCTCTGCGCCATGGCAGCTATGCCATGGAGTTCTGCAGGGGTCCATTTTGTCCCCTTTGCTGTTTAACATCTACATGAAACCGCTGGGAGAGGCCATCAGGAGGTGTGGGCTGTGGAATCATCAGTATGCTGATGATACCCAGCTCTACCTCTCGTTTTCCACCAATCCAGGTGAGGCAGTGGCTGTACTGAACCGGTGCCTGGCCGAGGTAATGGGCTGGATGAGGGCCAATAAACTGAAGCTCAATCCAGACAAGACGGAGGTCCTGTTGGTGGGTGGTTTGGGCCCTGGGGTAGGTGACTTGGACCTGAATGGGGTTGCACTCCCTCTAAAGGACAGGGTCTACAACTTGGGAGTGCTTCTCGACCCAGAGCTGTCTTTGGAAGTTCAAGTGACTGCGGTGGCGAGGAGCGCTTTCCTTCAGCTTTGGTTGATCCATCAGCTGCGTCCCTACCTGGAGGACGATTGCCTAGCAACAGTGACACATGCATTGGTTACTTCCTGATTGGACTTTTGTAATGCGCTCTACGTAGGGCTGCCCCTGAAGACAGTCCGGATACTTCAGATGGTGCAAAATAGAGCAGTCAGGTTGCTGACGGGGACTGGGCATTACTCTCACATAACCCCAGTCCTCTACCAGCTTCACTGGCTCCCCATTGAAGTCCAGGCTCAATTCAAGGTGCTGGTTATCACCTACAAAGCCCTTACCGGCTTGGGACCTGGATACCTAAAGGAACGCCTGCTTCCATATTTGCCCTCCCGCACCTTGAGATCAGCGGCAGAGGACCTCCTCCGGGAACCTTCTGTGAAAGATATTAGGAGACTGAGTACCCGGAGGAGGGCCTTTTCTGCGGTGGCACCCCGTCTATAGAATGCACTCCCCAGAGAGGTCTGCCTGGTGCCGTCGTTATTTGTTTTTCGGCGCCAGGCCAAGACCTTTTTATTTAAACAATATTTTAATAACTGTTAATATTATTTATTGGTTTTAACTTCTATAGCCAGGGTGAATCCGTATTTTTTATGTACTATTTATATGCCTGTTTGTTTATTGTATTGGAAGCTGTCCCGAGACTCATGCAAATGGGACGGCATACAAAAACTCCAAATAAACACATAATAAATAAATAAATACAGCAAGATTTTCTCAAGCGCATGTTTAGAAAATAATGTATTTTCTCCCCATTCCTTGCCTTTTAAAACTTGCATGCATATGACAGCATATATTGGTGGTTCTGGCCTTCAATTCACTTCAGTTTATTACCTGCATGTTTCTGTTACCTTAACACCATGTGAGCAAACCCTAAGTTCTACTTCTACCTCTTCCTTCAGTGCTTATCCTGGTGTCCAAAAACAGAGTAGATCTACAATATTGAAAATGGTTCTCTTGAAAAAATGAAACAGCATTCAGATATACAAGTGGTGTTATTCAGTGGAACAGGTAATCAGTATCTTTGTTTCTAAATGTTAAACATTAACAAGAAAAGCAATGAAACAGAGGGAACTGGGGAAGCGTGGATGTTCTGCATTACAGACCTGCAGAAAGGTGTCCAGTTGTACAAAGGTGCAAATATTAAATGAAGACACGGAACATTATGCTGCATTTTCTAAACATAATGTGTTTCCCTTAGAGCCCAAATGAAATTTTGTCCTTCTGTTCCCAGTAGAAAACTATGAACTAGCTATCTCTATCAAAACCAGCATAAGTACTGCTTGTACTCCAAATGACAAACAACTGATTAAACAAAGAGATACGATGCCTAGGTAATTTACATCAAGGGTTTTGGTTTTGTTTTGCAGCTCCAGCTACACAATGATCATTTTGTATGAAAAGTCAATGTGTTAGTTCTAGTGTACAAAATCTTCAACACCTCAGGCCCCAGGTATCTGTTGAAGGGCCACCATTCCCTGTACTGTGCAACACGGGATTTAAAATTGGCCAGGGAGGCTTTGTTTGTAGTGCCACAGGAACATGGCCTCTGCGGCTAGGACACATGGCAGAACTTTCTCCATGAAGGCACTCCAGCTATGAAACTCCCTTCCAGGAGAGGTTCCATTGACCCCCAGGACAATGTCATTCCGTTAAAGAAACTAGCTGAAAAAACATTTATTTCTACAAGGCTGTGGGGTATAGGCACATTTTAGTCTGTTTATTTTTCAAAAATTATTATCACATTAATATTCCGCCTTTTCCTCTCTTGCAAGGAACCCAAGGTAGCTTACTGCCCGTGTTGTCCTCACAACAACCCAGAGCAGTAGAATGGGCTGAGACCCTGTAGCTGCTCCAGTCTTTCCGAGTGAGCTCCACGGCTTTGTAGGGACCCGATTCTGGATCTCCCCAATCTTGGTCTAATCTTCTAAATGCTACACGAGGCCATTGCAATCCTGTTGCCCTGCAAGGCCTAGCAGTACCCAAGCTGAAGATTGTACCGTGTCATCCCTCATACCCACCTGTGTGGCCTGGTGGGGATCAAGCACATGCAGCATTCTTAGGGGGTTAATACCCAGGTTAGAAGAGTTATGTTACAGACATCAAGAACATCTCCACTGTATGGCTGAGTGGGAACGCTGAGCTTGTTGAGTCCTGAATTTCTCTCCAGACTGAATTTGGTTTCCTCAGGAAGCAGCACAACAGCACCGTAACCGGATGGGACGAGTTAGTGCAAGCAAAAAACAGGAGTCTTCCCTGCAGCGAGAATTCTGAGGAAGGGAGGGAGGCATTCCAGATGCAATCACACTGCTTTCTTAGGGCAGCTCCTTATTAGTTTTTCTCTTGTTGAAAGACAGAAAAGTGAATTACACCAACTAGGAACAGCCCTATATATCAAAATGACACATGAAGTCAATAGTAACTAACTGTGCTTCAGGGCAGTTTGTCTAGTAACAAAAGGAACTGTTGCTATGCTCATTGACTGGAATAATAAGATGGAAGTTTGGGTGGTTTGGGTAGTGGAGAGATTACTCATCCTTTAAACATACAAGGGGACAACCTTTTCTAACGGGAAGGAATTCCTTGACTTCTCAGCTATGTAGCTCCTCACAATATTATCTACAACCATGGAAAGTGACATTGTGTGACTATTAAAATGGAATCAACAGGAATTCTATTAATTGTCACAGAAAGCCTTTAGCAAAATCATTTCCTGTCTTCTGAATCCAGCTGGAAATGTTGGGCAAGCCTTCTGCATAATCACAAGGGCCCAGTCAGTTTCTTTGAGACAAACAGAGGAAGCTGTGTTCCTTTTCAAATCTGTCAGTCAACAGTTACAGGCACCAAGAAAAACCACCTCTAACAGAAGTTTTCTGTGATAAATGAAAACTCTACCGATAATAAAACAAGCATATATTTTAGTCACTGGCACTTAGCTTGATCTCATGAGTTGCTGATGCACAACATTTTGTCAGAGCACTCAAACAAAGCTGAGGCACTGGCCTAGCACCAAGGACACCCCTAGAGTGAGATAGATGAGGCTACTGATTTGAGGTCCTTACTGTATTTTTACTGCCAGGAAGTGGGAAAGTCACGTGCCAGATTTTTTTGCCTGAGTTGCCAAAATAGCATGACTCACCATGGATCCTGTGCACCCTGATTTGGGTGTGGAGGCAAGTACCATTTTCTTCTCCACCTTGAACAACAAAAGTTTTTGGGGTGACTTGACTGACACCTGCCACAGGGAAAGCCAAAGAGCATTGTCTTTAAAAAGAAAAGAAAGAAAGAAACAATACTTTTACATTGAAACAAAAGGGTGTGTGTGAGAGAGAGACAGAGAATGATACATGGGAGCTTGTCATTCAAAGTAAAAGGATAGAGTGAGGTTGCATTTATCTAAATTTTAGGCCACCTGAGAAATATCAAATTATTCCTGGTTGTGCAGCAAAAGTAGCCCATCTCAGAGTTTGGACAGAAGGAAAGGGAACTTGGACAGGGACTCCTTCAATGGATAAAGGACTCTGAAAATAGAGGAGCAGGTGGAACAGAAGCACAGAATAAAAGTCTGAAATCTAGAAAGGGCTGGAGTAAGGAAAACTCAGCTGGGGAAAGTGACTGAAAAGGAACAAAGGATAGAAGGATAAAATGTGGTAGCAGAAAGGGGGAAAGAACTGCTGGACCCTTAGAAGTCCAAAGAGCTGCTAGAAAACAGTGCAATTAGGAATAACAAGATCAAATGGACAAGAAAAAACTTGCTCAGTTTAGCAGCAGCTCAGTAGCAGATCATCCTGACTCGACACCTACATCTTGTATAACATCTTTTCATAGGCATTTTCCCTTTCATCCTGCAATGACTTACTTTATAACTCTATGGACACTTATGCTAACTCTGCAGCTATTAAATGGCAGGCATCCAGGATGAATTTGCAGATACTTACCTTACTGTGCTGTATGTCCATTCTTCCTGATCCTCTAGATACTTATCTGTACCACCTTGTGAGCATCCATTGTATTCTTATACCTCCTTACCGCACTTAACAACCTTTCATCCCAGGTTCTGCAGCTACTCACCAGTATTGCTTCAGAGACTTCCATCTTATTTTCCAGCTGCTTTTTGGCAATTTCCAACAAGAGAGTCTGATTGTACAATTACTGACTGCAATGATCCTGTGCTAGAACAAGGATTAATAAAGACTATAACTGTTTCATTATGTGCTCATGTTGATCACTGGACTAAAAGAAAGGGGCATGGCTTCCTTGGCAGAAGGACACATCTTGTGGTACCCTCACATTTCATGTTCAGTATGTGATAAACTGGGCCTCAATGGGAGCAATCAAGTGCTCTGTAGTACCCGGTAGCATCAAACTAATGAACACTGTTAACAGATTGCTAATAATGGGTTTACAATATGAGATATAATCTTATTAGTATTTTAATTTTAGGTAAGTCTATAGGTTCTGCAATGCAATTCTATTGCAGGATTGCAATCTAAATGCAGTCCTAATGCTTGAACAGGAGTCCTGCTTTTAGCAGGGGTGTGTGGTCCCAATTATCTTATTGACCCTTCCAACTCTACTATTCTATGCTCCAACCGTGCCTCCCTGCACACGTGGCCATGCTCAATCCTAGAATTTAAAGATGGCATTGTCCACACATTGAAACATGAACAGATGAATGGCAATTCAGCCTAGAGTAGCTACTTATGAGTAGCTACTCATAAGTAGCTACTACTTGCCAAAAAGGGGAAAGAGTGTAATCTTAGGTCCCCTGGCCTTGCTGCATGAAACTCAGAAGCTTATGTGCAGTAGTCTCTGCCACTACTGTGTCTCTCATTGCTAAACTACCATTTTCAGTTGTCCAGATAAAAGTTTCAGGGAAGCAGAAGGAAAAAGGCTAGGGTGCCTCCCCTTCTCACCCTTCACACACACACCCTTCCCCTCTTCCAAGAGTGTTTGCATTCTTGAAGAGGCAACTGGTGAGGTTCTGTCTTTTGGTTGTTTTTGTGTGCAAGGGGAGCTCTGTCACCAGACGGGTTTGTGCAGGACTCTAAAAAATCCTATGCTCATCCTGCCCTGTACCAAAAATGATATTGGGAGGCCATAGAATTGAAATGTCTCATGGAAAAAAAGAGTGATTTGCACATACTGATTTATATGTCCAGAGGAACATTAGAAATAATAAATATTATTATTTCTTCTACCATAGTGTAGAAGACAGAGACCTGTGTACCTACCTATTCAGCCTGCTAAATGTAGACAGAAAGCAGTTCTTATGGTTCTTTACCTTTAAACTAGATGTGGACAGTACAGCCCTTTGAATAGAAGATAGCCCTCTGGGAGCCTTTCAAATAAGGGGCACATGCCAGCTCAATCATGCTGCAATAAAGAGACAGAGAATCAGCTTGTGTAAAGTCTTGACATTAATTCTCTTGCACAAATTCGTCTCTGCACGGGTCAAAGTCTGAACATGAATCGCAACGAATGAACATGCATGCAGATGTGAGCAGGGCTGGTCTTGCTACTTACCTAAGTGAGGCTGCCTCCTCAGGCAGCAGATGCTGGGAGATGCTGGAGGACTGCATGCCACGTGATCCAGAGCCAGCGACTGCAATATAACATACTTGATGCCCTGAAGGTTCCCCCATGACAGGACCTGTTATAGAAAAAGGTGTGGCTCAAGCTAGGCTCTAATACTAGCAACTCAGCCCAATTAAAATATACAGAGGGCAGGGAAGACAGACTCTGTTTAGATTCTGCCTAAAATAAAGGCTTGCATTGTCTCATGTTTTTATGACATCTCTTCTCCACAGCTGTCACTACTCAGGCAATGCAGATCTGCAGTTCTGCTGCACTACTACTCAGTAACCCTGCTAAGGCTGGTGTGACATAGCCATGATCCTATTCCCATCCCAAAACCCAGCTGCACAATAACAGGGTTAGAAGTCCGGATAATGCAGTGACACTGGCAGCTACTTCCCACATAATTCCTGGAAATGCCATTTTCATCCATCTAGGATGCCCATGTTTACCCATGAGTAAGCAAGGGTCCTTTAGCCAGTACTGTTTTGACTCATCTTGTTCAGAACAAAATGTGGGATTCTTTGCCCATGGGTCTTTTGAATGCTCTGC
Source organism: Varanus komodoensis (assembly GCF_004798865.1). NCBI lineage: Eukaryota > Metazoa > Chordata > Lepidosauria > Squamata > Varanidae > Varanus > Varanus komodoensis. The sequence continues at coordinate 9,288,447 of NW_025335409.1, forward strand.
AAATGTTCCCTCTTTCTTTGTGGGAGGGAAATGGAGGAGATGCAGATGTCCTACCCTGGAGTAAGTGATTCCTTTCCCTTGCGACTCTTCCTTGCTCAGCTGTGTGTAGAGTGTCCTCTCACTATTGCCACGGTTGCAAGAATTAGAGTAAATGAGCTGGGTTACCTGTGAAAGCTCTGAGACTACTCACATCACTCATCTGCTATGTTGGTTTGGTTCTCCCTGGATGTTTGGGCATGTTGCACAGGCAACAGGAAGCAACTGGAAGCAACTATCATCAGCAAGCTACCAACTGGAGCCTCTAGGAGAGAGAGTAATCTGGTCCCTTGTCCTACATTTCAGGGTTTCTCAGCATGAGAGATTTAACCTGCTGCTTTACTGAGGCTGCTTCTTTTGTTTTTCATGTGGGAGAAAAATATGACCTTTACGCAAGATCTTCTTTTGGCGGGTAAAGTGGGGAGATTTGCATTTCTCTGCTTTTCTATATATTGTATTAACCAGCCACCAGGTGGCTGCAATATAGCAGATTTGTGGCAATACATGAGGTCTTGTTCTGGTTTGCTGTGATTTGAAATGCAGTACCAGAGTTTTCTCACTCTAAAAAATACCTGCGAAAAAGACTGGAAAACATGGGAGAGTCTCAGGAGAATGATGACATCATGAAAAGGCCCCACCAATTTCCAAGAGTGACGGCTTGCAAGGGCACAATAAATGCTTTGTGCAGAGAAGCCCTTAATATGTGATCTGAAGCCTCTGGCAGAGGCTTATTTTGCCTTGGTTTGGTGCAATGATTAAATGTGGTTGTGTGGGCAGTCAGGAGAAAGGAGTAAGTACTTATTTTGGACTGACCAATGATTTTGAGAACAAGGTATTAATATGTTGCCATCTCTCCTCCAAGTATATAAATGCCAGTGGGGTGCAGTGGCTTATTTATTTACTAGATTTACATCCCATCTTTTCTTTTTCTAAGAACTCAAAGCTGTTTACATCATTCTCCTGCTGCTGCTCTCCGTCTTATCCCCACAACAACAACCCTGTGAGTCAGGTTGGGCTGGGAGTCTGTGACTGGCCCAAAGTCACCCAGTTGGCTTCATAATTGAGTGGAGATTAGAACCCAAAATGCCTGAGTCCCAGATCCACATTCTTAAGTCCTACACTGCACTGGTTTGAGTGTAGGACTGGGGATTTGGGTGTTCTGGGTTCTGATCTCTGCTCTGCCATGGAGCTCAGTGGGTGACTATGAGCCAGTCACAGGATCTCAATCTCAAGAGTTACCTGCAAGGGAAGAAAGGCAGGGCAAGACCAGTGTGTAAGCGATGCTAAGATTCTGACTAACAGCAGGAATTGGGAGTATGAAGTTTCCTTGTTAAAACAAGTACATGAGCTTCCAGTTTGGTTGCAAGCCCTACTCCAAGTGTTGGTTATGACCTTTGAAGCCCTTTATGGTATGTGACTGGGAAACTAGTAGGAATATTTTCTCCTGTGTAAGCCTGTCTATTTATTATATAAATCAATGGTGTCCCTTAGGGTGGATCCAAAGAAAATATCAACTGCCCCCTCAAAAAAAAAGGGGGGGGGGAGAAACAGGTCACCAGTTTGCAATCTATTTGCTTGTAGTCATTTTACATATGGCTACAAATGTAGAACTAATAATTATAACAGAAAGAGAAATACAATACAACTGGCCGTAATGGAGAAGACGTAGCAGGTGACCTCAGTGCCTTTTTAGGCCACTGCCCAGATGCCGTTGATGATCATCTGACATGTCCTCACTCTACCTCCGTATGCTTTACTTTTAAACCAGACTTGGACTAGGCAACCCATCAGAAAGATGATACTTTCCCAAAGAAAACTGGCCTCTCTGTAAAGTGAGACAGCGGGACACGCTCACTTCATCAAGATCAGGAAGTGCTTGTTTGGCATTAAGGAGAGTCTTCTCAGTGATCATGTCTACGAGAGTCCTATGCTAGGGATGATCTTCCACCATGGAAGACCTGGTGTTGTTTGAAAAGGCTTGATGTCACTGTTGTTTAAAAATGCTTCATTTGGACTCTCCTGAATAAAAAAAATGCTTCATGTGAAGCTACAGAACTTTAACATTTATAAATTTTTGAAGGGAGTTGTTTATTTTTGAGCTTTTTTAAATATGTGTATAGGTTTCCTGTTACTGCATTTTAGCCATTGTCTTGCATAATTGTTTTAATTTTTTTATTAACTTTTGTGAGCCATTTCAGACGTTTCACTGGAAAAGCAGGGTATATATTCCTTAAACGTATATAAAATTAATATCTAGTCCTCTGCTGCTACATCCTAAATTCTACTCATCCCCACTCTCTTTCTGATAAAGGCATTCTGCTCATGGTAGTCTCCCACCAAGCAACAATTTCATTTAAATGGCTTATTTCCTCTTTCCTGGCATAGCACTGAGCTACTAGTGCAAGGAGAAGTCCTATCCCACCCAGAGGACATATCAGCAGAGCCATGCTGTTAACCACATGCAGGTATGAGTATTTGTTGTAACATCATCACGAAACACGTATCTGTTTTCTCAAAGGAATCAGTTGGCTTTGAAAGGACTTGTAATGAGAGAAGCAGCCTGCAGATGTATCTAAGTGTAACCAGGCAACATGAACACAAAAGCCTCTTCCTGGAACACTTTGAAAGGCAAAAGAACAGGGCAAGCAGTATCTCCATGTCTCAAAACCCTATTTGTATTTAGTGATTTGACACTCAACAATAGGGGAACAGGCTACAGTAGCCCTCCTAACTACTACTCTGATAAGAGATCCTTTAGATTAACTGATCATGGATCTCATACATCTGGGGTGAAATGCCACGATTAATGCATTGAGTAGCTCTGGCCATTCAGTATTTCTCAGGTCTGCTCAGTGGTGAACAACTGTTGTGCACAGAGCTGTGCAGTATCCATTCATGTGGTGAGGAGAATTTTATCACACCTTTAGTCATTTGTAGTTGCCCCTAAACCGTAGAGTTTAAGACACAGTAGCTTCCCATTGGGCTGCACATCAGGACTCAACATCAAGAGCAAGTTATTGATCAAAAATGCACAGAAATGGGACCTGGTAAAGTTCTTTTTCTTGCATGCATGGATGCCACATGAGCTGGAATTCAGTGGTAATGTACCACTCTATTTACTGCATAAGCAGTCTGTTGATTTTGATCCAACTCACTGCATTTGCCAGAAATCTGGGGAAATAAAATTCTCAGTGATAAAATCCTCTAAAATGATTGCCAGGACAATGAAAATGGATAGCTTACCAAGGGGCTGGAAGCACATCACAATAAGTTGCAACATGATTTAAATGGCCATTTTAAGTATCCTTATAGTGGGTTCTCTTTACAGAGTGCTTTCTTTAGCCTCAGTCACATAAGACTGCTTGGATGCTTCCTTTCCCATCTTTTCTGTGCCTCATATGAAGGATGGAAATATATTAATGTCTCTTCCTCTCATCCACGAGTAATGCGTATCCTGCTTCCACATCAGTATGAATGGTCGTGAAGTATCTGGAAAATATCCATGGTTCCATCATCCTTCCTCTGTCACCACTGCTGTTTTTAATTGATCTGCTGAATTTGTCCGCAGTTTTATATCTCTGAATCACATACAAAAATCCTCAACCATGAATAGCAAAACATAATTGATTTAACATTTCTCTTATTAAGCAGTGAGTTGAAGAACCCCCTCAGGGAGCCCTAGTATAGTGTTTCATCCTCTAGAGACCAAAGTGGCCTTCTTTATCATGAGGGTAGAGATAAAGGAGGAAACACTGTCATAATCTCTAAAGGAAACAGGTTACATTCTGTGATTACTATCAAGGAAAAAATTCTTATCAGAATCAAACCGTGAGTATCTGGCTTATTTTTAAGGTGGCTTTAATTTTGTTGTCATTGCACTTTTGCAATAGTAGACACAGTATTGCTCGAAATATTATATTGCTTTTAAATACTTCCTGCCTAATTAACTTTAAATATGCTTTATTCTTCTACAGTCCTGATTGTGATGGTGTTCGTCTTTCCTGGCCATTTCTAAAGCAAAGTGAGAATGGATGCTCTGGCCAGTCACACTGCCACCTATGACAACCATTTTGCCTTGGGTGCTTCTCTGCTGCTCAAGAGGCAAATGCTGACAGCGCTGTCCTTGCTCTTCATCGCTGTCCTTGCTCTTCTTCATCTCTCTGCACTCAGCCCTGCTTTTGTTGCCAAGGAATCACATAACGGATGTGAAGAACCACAGGTCTTTCAAGGAGTTCAAGATGCAAGGGCAACTGTAGGAAGAGTATTCTCGTACCCCATATCACCATTTGCTTTTCAGGGAAAAATTACTCACTACAAGGTAATGCTCAGCTCCTGTCTCCTTGTTAAGCATCCTGTCAGGTAGGCACACTAATTTGTTGAAATAGTTTAGTTCAATTGCAGAGTAGGCTGCTGACAAAATGCAGAGCAGGCGATGGCATTTGAGGAGGGAAACAGAGCACTGTTCTCCATATTTCAGGCCATGTATGGTCAGTTATTCCTCAGGAACACTGGCCAGCTTGCTGGTTTTCTACACCAAATCTCTATTGTTCTGAATAATTAAATGACTGTTCAACGTGTGTTGATAACATCATTATAAATTATTACAGGACATAAATACACATGAGCAAATGCTTTTAAAACACACCGCTTTTCTGTAATTAAATGACACAATTCTTTGTATGTTTATTCAGAAGCAAGTCCCACCATGTTCAGTGAGGCTTACTTCCTTATGGACTCTTTTAGGGCTTCAGTGTTAATATTAAATGTGTCCAAGAAAGACCCTTTAAACCAGGGGTCTCAAACTCAACTTACCCGGGGGCCGCTGGAAGTAGAGTCTGGGTGAGGCTGGGCCGCACCAAGTATTCCACCACCGCGGGGGTGGTGGGCCGTTCATCCCGTGTCTCTCCCGGAGGCCAGCCCGGGCGCCGATGACGCTTTGAAGGCCGCAAGGCCCCTCCTCCGTGCCCCGCCCGTCCCGGCAATTGGCCCACGGGTTGCGAGTTTCAGACCCCTGCTTTAAACCTTACTGAGCGTTGCCTTGTGCTGAAATTTCAAATAGCACTTGTGCAAAACAGCTCACCAGGCAGAACTAGACATAATTGCAGCAGGTTTGTGCCTTCCCCTTATGATGCATACATTTCTTTAGTTATAAACAAAACTGCAAAGTGAGGTTGCAGGGAGGCATTTAATTGGTCTTCTGAAAACAAGGCTCTACTGTCATCTTATCACATGCAGTTTCACCCTGAAAAAACTAACTTCTACTTGTTTGTAGCATTCAAATGACTGGCAAACTTCCTTTGTTATAAGGGTGCCTTATCAATGGCCAAAATAATGATAAATTTCCTGTATTAAAGCTGACTGTTTGAATGAGGAGGCTAATAACAAGATAGAAGAGGAAATTACCTACCTGTTAAGGGAAGGAGACTGATACAGGTGCATGAATGAACAAAAGAAACTGCTTTATAGAAACATATCTGGGGAAGGGTTGCTAGAGCAGGCTTTTATTGTGCAAGCAGTTAATGAAGCCATGGACAAGCACTATAGTTGTATGCTCCACTGGCAGCATCTCTTCCTCCTGCCACAAAGCAGCTTTAGTATGGAAATCCTGGCCTTCATTAAATTAAAGTTCCTGCTGCATCTGAACTAAGAAACTCTGACTGAATGTCAGAAATAAGCCAAAATCCCCCAGCTGGGACATCATGACCCATTTCACACATAACAACCACAAATCACAGGTTAATTAATTAATCCATGATTTGCCACATGCATACGGCATAGGTTCTTTGGCCAATTTGAATATTCAGCCCGCAATCAGGAGTTGCTACAAGAAGTCTGAACCTGGACCTAGCCTACTTCTGACCTACTTCCTAGAAGCTCACTGGGTTACCTTTGGTCACACACTGTACCTCAGCCCAATCCACCTCACAGGGTTGTTGTTAAATTAAAATGAATGAGAGAGAAAGACTCGTGAATATCATGAGCACTGCCAGAGCTTCTTAGAAAAGTGGGATAAAATTGTTAATTTAGAAAATAAGAGATTATGATGACTTTTGGAAATGATGAGCACCAGAAGGATCAGCAGATAAAATCTTAATTTCCACTACATTAAAAAAATCACTTTTCTTCTCATGTTTGTTACAAATTAAACAGTTTTTTTTTACAAATTAAACATAATGACTACATATTCCAAAGAATAAAAGCAAAAACAATTGTGTGAAGTGCTACTTCAATCCTCATAAAGAGTTAAGATGAACATATAGAACATTACAGTCTGCCTTTAGATTTCAGAGATTTCCATCAGGAGATGACACATTTTCCTTTTTCACATTTTTAAACACAGATTCCTTCCCCCCAAGCTTCAAATAAATAAATAAATAAATAAATAAATAAATTTAGATAGCTTATTAAAAGAGCACCAAAATTCACACATGATTTTGGAACACAACAGTTGAGTGTTTTAATGGGATGTATGCAGAAATATGTTCCTCTTTTTTAAATTCTTAAACAGGTTATTCTGACAAATGGTTCAGCATTGCCAAGTTGGTTGGAATTTCAGTCTAACACTAATACTCTTCAAGGGCTGCCGATGCTGGAAGAGAGTGGAGAATACCATTTAACTGTCACTGCATATGGCAAGGCATGTGGGCAGAAAATCCCAACAGCGTGTGCACATTTTGCACTTTGTGTTCAGGACAGCACTGCCGTCCATGAGAAGAAAATGTGCCCACACCAAAAGCATGGCATGTAAGTTGCACTGATTTCTTCCCAAATACATGCAAAATGTCTTGTATTAAAGCAGAAAAACAAGGGCTTGAATGCAGAGTTCTAATCACATAACAATGCCCCTTTTGGGTCTCAGCAATTTCCTCTTTTTCCCTGCAGCCCCTGAACCTGGAAGGTAATGTGGGGTGCTGTGGAGAAAACTGGTAAAAATCCACACACACAGTTTTGTTTGTAGAAGTTCAGATGGATCCAAATTCCTTTATGTGAATGGAAAAACGCCTTCCATTGTGATTGGGCTTTGTTGGTTCCAAGCCAATGAAATCTTTAAGGGTGGACAAATCTGGCAGGCAACAATTCTACCAAAATCACAATGGAGTGACCCTTTTTGACCTTCTGAACCACCCAGAGAGCCTTTTTTTGGCTAAAGGGTGGTTTAGAAATTAAATAATTAATAAATAAATGGAGTTCATGAAAGTGAAATTACTTTTAGTTGCCAGAGAAAGAAATAAAATAAGGAATTGGAGCTTTAAGAAGTGTACATGATTTGAGGTTTAACTAGAGCCCTGGAAAAGTATGTGCACATGTAAGAGACTGTGCATGGTGCCAGTCTTTTAAGATTTCTGTCATAGTTCCCTGCACCAGCTGAACAGGAAAGCTGAACTTTAAAAACGAAAACAATGGTTGCATTTGGCTGTGTGAATGGCTATAGTTCTAGAAATGTTAAAGATAGCACTAGTTACATGTATGGTTATTCCACATGTACACACAGGTTTATAGGAGCATCATGCATTGCTTCTTCAATGAAAATAAAAATTTCATATCAAACATGTCAAGACAAAAAAATCTTTTCCTACTTTTGAAACATATTTTTATAGAAAATGAGAAGCCTGAGAGAATGCTAATCACAGAGAAGGCTCCACGAGGTCAATATCTCTTCCCTCAGAACAGAAATCTTCTTGGATACACCTTTACAGGTGGGGATGCTGTGTGGGATGGCAGGATAGCTCCCCCATATCTCCCATAAAAGGAGAACAAGTTTCTTGGCACATGATGAGGCATGGCCTATGCACACCATGAAATTTATATTCTGATAGAACAGAAAGTGTTCTGTTCTGTGTAGGCATTTGGACTGTGGCCCCAGAGTGCTTCTCACATAGCTTTAGGCCAGCTCAGTGTGGATTTAACATCTTGCATACTCTGTGAATAAGCAGCAAAATGTCAATAGACCAATGAACCCTTTTTCTAAGGTTGTAATCCTGAACGTACATACATGAAATCAGTGAAGCGTGCCTTTGAATAAACATGGATAGCATTATATCCATGCTCTTTTGAATACCAAAGGCTTTTAATAGCATATCTTTTTGGTTACAGCATCTCTTCTGAAGCACTGTGTGCAAGAAAAGTTTCCATCACCTTTGTTGAAATCATAATCCATGTACCTAGTTACCTAGATATTCAGGAACGACTATATCTAATTTATACCATGGCAGAGTATCTGCATTTAGATCCTTCATCTCTGACACTTCTGCCATTCAACAATTCATATAATAAGTGCATTATGAATTCAACCATATTAGCTGAAGACATTCAATTTGTTCACACTACGCAAAGCCATTATGTAGGACTCTTCTGGCCAGTTGGGTTTGGAGCATTTGCTATGCTGTATGAATTGATACAAGTTCTACGGCACAATGTTGAGTCAAACAGTCTCTCGCAGCTGCTGGGATATGAAATTGCTGGCTGGAGAATACTTAAGAAGGAAGGGAAAGAAGAAAAGGATTCAAGAAAGCAGTACAGGAGGCAATTAATGGCCACGCCAAGACCCGCACCGAGACCAATCACAACAGAGGCCTTCACAGTTTTGTCAACTGCTCTTTCATACACAGAGACTACTGTAAGCCCTATTAAGACTTCATCTCCTCTGTATGAAGCCACAGCTATCCCTACTTACACAGATACTTTTTTACATCCTGCAGTAAATCAAATAGATTTAGGAACCATGGATGTGCAAACATTACTACATGATCTGACTGAAGCATCTACCATTTTTCAGTATTTTTCTTCTGAACTTTCTCCTTCTCTGATGTTAACATCAACAGCATTTGTGGATAAGGTGACGTCCAAAACACCAGCAATATCAGAACTGCAATCTCAAGTGGTACAAGAGATATACTCTATACCTAAGAAATCCAAGCCAAAGCAGAGTTCAACACAATATTATTTAGACTTTTCTATGCCAAACAGCACAATTCATTTCTCAAGTTCTGTTCACCACATAATGGCTACTTATGCGTCAACAGAAACCATTCTTTCTAAAATGTCATCTCTAACATATTTTTTTGGAGAAACAACAAACTTGAATTATGATAGTTGCTATGCACAACTAACTCCATGTGGATTATTATGTGAAGGCACCATTTCTATAGTAAATCTTCTATCATTCAGATCAACATTGACTCCTGCAGAACCATCTCAATTTCCATTTTCCAGTGTTGTCATGTCTTTGCTCTCTTCAGGTGATGGCTATCTGAATCATGACCTACTTAGCAACCACAAATATGCCTCTCTATCATTTAGGACTTCCCCATATACAATACAGACTGAAGTACTCACTTGGAATACAGGCTTAAACTTCACTGATATTTTGTCAACTTTCAACTCTACCACCATGATGAATGCTTCTGCCCACAGGACAGGATTGCCTCCTGATATAAGTCCAACAGATCATTATTGCAGTGACAATACTCTGGCCTTGGCAATGTACAGCACTTCAGAATTCAACATATCCTTCTTTGTCAATTCCCTAGAAATTGGATTGCTATTGAGAAGCAGCAGCATACCTGAAGCATCTCTTTACCCTTCATTATCTTCTCCAGTGGAACTGGCAACATCATTTGGACTTTTTAATATATTGCTAACAAAAAAGTTATTACCTGACAAGGCCAGCACAGAGGGAACTAACATCTCTGAAAATGCAGCAGAATCTTTTCTGACCATTCCACAAACATACAGACTTTTAGTTACAAAAGATAAAAGCTCAGCTCTTACTAGAACCAATAAAGCCACTGTTCTCTGGGGTAAACAACCACATTTAATTTATGTTTCAAAATCTAGTGCCCCCATTTTAAGCAGCAAGTTCCATAGTGAAGAAAATCTACATTCTTCTGAAGTTCTGCTGCTTATCTGGCCTACAGAAGTTGCTGATACCCCAAAGTTATGTTTTTCTACAAATGAATTTGACTCTTATGACAGCAGTATCATTAGAACTCATGTGGCATATCCTGATGCTTTACAGCTAGATGAAAGTGATTTAAGCTTGGATAGTCCACTTGGAACCAAAATGAACTTCCAGATGACCAGGAAGCTCACCTCAAAACTTTTGGAAGAGTCAACTGTTACCTTCCATAAAGAAATACCTACAGAGAGAGGATTCTATGCTACTACTTTGTACTATGGAGCACAAGGTAAGATCTTTGTCTATTAGTAGAGTGTCATATTTCAGAGAGATTTCATGATATGGGACAACTATATTCTCATTCATTTGTGAAACTTCTTAAGCATTATTAGGTATAGCAGAGTGACACTAAAGTCTTCACAAAATACTTTCTTATGTCTGGGGAAAAAAGCAGTAAATCATATAAGAGCAGCGGCCGTACTGAATCTAGCCAATGTTCTATCTATTGCAGCAATTTACATCCAAGTCCCTCAGAAGTCAGACAAGTCCCTCAGAAAAGGTCATAAGGTGTACATAAGACACAAGCAATCCCCCATTGCTGGACTCTATGATTTGTATTTCAAAGTATACCCCCTCTGAACACAGAAATTCCCATGTGCTGTCATGGGTTACAGCAATTTATTTTCCCTTTATACCATGTAAGTTAGTGCCCATATCACATATTGTGGCAGCCTTCATCGGGGAAAACTCAAAAACAAAATATGTAATACTAATCTGGCACCCATTGGTTTGTACAACACAAAAAGAAACCCTACATTATTTCCATAGTGTGTGGGTATATGTGTGTGGGGGGGAGATGTTATCTGGAAGTACCTGACAGACAATTCAGTAGTTTCTATGGTAGCATGGTTTCCACCCTCCTCATCCAGTCTTTCTGCTGTTGGCATGTATCCCATCAGCCACCATGCCTGAAATTCAACCTCTCATTGGATGGCTGTAGCCGCTCCTGTAGGAGTGGTCACTTTGTCCTGGAAATTCTGTGGTAGGACCATGGAAACCATGATGCTGGGTTCAGGCAATCAGAAAAACCATTCTGAAGCATGGAAACCATAGGACAGATCCTTGTTTCTTACGTGGCTTCAAAAAACCAAATGTACCATGTCAAAATACCATGATAGGGTTGGATGATATGACAGGCCATCCTGCACAAGAAGCCACTATGACTTATTATGTCATGAGAACCTGTGCACTGGCTTAGCTTTTTCCTCATGTTTATCCCTCCATCCTCCTTATCCTTTTAATCTGAAAAATCATAATAACTTAAGCATTTGCTTAAGTTACCGTTACTCTTTAAGGATACCCCAGATAGTATAAGGCTGGTGAGAAGAAAAGACATGAATTTTGTATCGCAGATTTGTAATAATTTTTAAAAAGGCAATAAAATTGTGTTAGGCTGTGTTAGGTTTTTTGAATGCTTGATGTAATTAACCTAACCAAGCAATTAGGCATATTTTGTATTCTGGCCATAGCACCCTTGTTAGGCTATTCTAAGAGTCCTTACTTAGGCTGGTGCTGACATCCCCTAAGGATATTTCTGTATTCTCTTCATGTCTACCTTTCCCATCATGCAGATAGACAAACTGGGTATCCACACACAATGAAACTGTGGAGGGGAATGCACTGGGCAGAGACTGTGTAATCTGCTAAATTACATGTTGAAACATTAGTTTTGAATAGTTACATCTGGACACAGTGCATTTAAAAGTCAGCTTGTTGGGAAGGTTGGTTAGGGTGGCAGACCACGCCGAGCTAGAGGTTTGTAGCTTCCCGTTAGCTCTGAGTTTGCCACCTAATGAATCAATGGCTTGAATGTGTCTTGAATGTAATTGGGGTACAGGGGAAAGAAATCACCAGTAAATTACAGTTTTCAGCTTCTACTGACTGGAGGGCATCACAGCTTTGGAGTCAAATTACTCTAAAGCTGTAAGCAGTTTGCCTGAGCAGTCAAATTTTGAAGATTCAACAGCAGTAACTGAAGTACGCAGCCATTCCTAACCCATTGATTTATCCACCACCCCACGCCTGTGCTAAGTCCCTGTTTTTTAGTTTTAAATTCTTGATTTAATTTATGGCCAGCTTGAATTGTTATGTAGCTGGGAAAGATATAAACTGAAGAACTGAATGCTTTCCTGTTCTGTGGAAATTGTCTAGTTATGACAACTATATATAGCTGCCTTATATATAGAAAGTTGTCTTGTTAATAGCTTCTTAAAAATCTATGACACAGTAACTAACATTTCATACAAGCATTTTGACATCTATGTCATACAAATCTCCACATGATACAGAAGCAATATTTCCTGTATCAAAATTTTTAAGAATGACCCTCAATATTCCCCAGCCAAGGCATAGAGCAGTGCTGGATTTTCACCCTCACAGATCAGTAGAAGTGCTATATGTGTGTCCTAAGTGCCATCATGTCTTGTATCTTGATCATCCCTCTGTTCAGAGCCATTATCAAAATGCAGCATCCAAAGTTGGTTGGGCTGGGACAGTGGCGAAGTCCTAAGATCCTAGCAGGAACTCTTTCATCAAGGGAATGGTAGAGTTGAACCCAGAAGAATGAGAGCAGTCTTGCATATTGCTCATTATGGCTTCAGCAGCAGGATTTTGACTTGGTCTTCATCCCACTCTATTGCTTTTCTAAGTACCAGGAAATGTGAACAGGGAGGATCAGCTAGCTAAACTTGGGATGACCTGCTGTAACTCTAGGAGAGGTCAGCTGCCTGGATGTAGGAGTTTTCCCCTCAGCAGGAGAGCTCAGCAGGAGGTGAAAGAACATTAGGGTCAGAAACATTATGTCAGGTATAATCATACATTTTACAAATTCCTTTTGCTATTTAATGCCAAATCAGTGAAAGCATGGTTCCCTACATTTCCTCCCTATTTCTTCACTCCTATCTAGGCCAGACAAACACCTCACCAAGAGTTGTTCATGCAATTCAGTGGGTAACAGCAACAATTGGACACAAGTTCTCCTTTTCAGTACCTTCAGACACATTTTATGATCAAGAGGATGGAAATACAACCCAGCTGACCCTTGGAATAAACCCAGTTGCTGGGCCACCAACAGGTCAAGAAAGCTGGCTGCAATTTAATTCAGATGATCAAACTATGTATGGCTATCCACTTGCTAATGATTTCCAGTATTCACCACAGGAATTTTTACTCTTTGCTACCGATTCAGGAGGACTGAGAACTTCAAGTATTCTGACAATAGAAATACTCAGACCAACCACTATCCCATGTCACATTTATACTATAAGAACAAAAAATAGTTATCACTCATTCCTGAGAGACAGGGAAAGAATTAACTTGTTTTTTGAGAAGCTTTCCAAGTATTTGACTGCTGGCGACATTGGCAACCTAGTACTACTTCAGCTCGAACCTGGGTCCACTGTGATTACATGGTACAGCAAGTCTTTTTGCACAGGGAACAAATGTGCAATACCAGAAATCCAGGGTGTGTTGCTCAAACTAGGTGCACCTGGTGGAAATGCCAATTTAGATTTTGTTGAGGCAATGTTGCCAGACTACAGAATTGTTCAGACTGAGGATGTTGCATATGGTGGAATCTGCTTACCGACAACAAAGCCATTGAACGAATCTGTAACTTCAAACAAGCCCTTAGCTACTTTTATGGACAATCTTTGGATAAGAAACATCTCTGCCTTCCTAATCAGTATATGTATTACAATTATGGTGATTCTGATAGCTGCATTCCACTACTGTAAATATCACAAGAAATTATTTGGATTGCTATCTGCACCTGTTCAAGGAAAACCCTTCTTAAATTACATTGATTTGGAGATGGATATGTTGAAATCCCGGAAATCACCCAAACTTGAACAAGAGATCCCCCCATCAGCTCAGCTTTGGTTACCTGTGCCAACACCTTCACACATGTATCTCTGCAGACCAGATAGAAAGCTTGTTGCCTCAAGGCTACCTCCACCTCCAAAATATAGACTTCCACCATTATATGGAAAGGAACAATCTCGTCAGACTCATAATGAGCTTTAAGTTATAGCAGTTATTATCTCAAAGCTAGACTCTACCAAGAACAGAATGTAGGTAAGAGACAATTGTTATTGTTATGTGAGAATAAAGTGGCTTTAAAATAAAAAGTGGTCAACAGGCATAATTAGAAATTTGAAAATATTGTAATTATTCATGATGACATAATGAAAGACATAGCTAAGTGCCAAGTAAACTAGAATTTTGTTCCATGAGGCTATTTACCAAAAATGCACACACCCTTGCCATGCACACTAAGTCTGGAAAAACTCTGGCTGTATTACTAGCAAGAACAGTAAGTAATAAGGTGCTATATCACCACTTGCACTTGCTTTGACTTCTGTATGCTCTGGGACAATAAAAATGATCCCCAACCATACTGTAGGTATGTTAATTTGTAACAAGCAGTGCTTTTTTTGTCATAGAACGCACCGGAACAGAGTTCTGGCACCTTTTTACGATGGATTTCCCAAGTTTTAAAAGTAACTTGAAAATTTGATTGTTTGGTCCACGTGGATTTAAATTGCCCTGTCGAGCGTAGCAAGTTGGCAGCAAAATCATTAAAATGGTGCACGCAGGCTGCTTGTGTGTCAAGTCCGATGCATGTGTACTTCGTCCGCGCTGGTTGTGATGGCGCTGCTCGGCTTGTGATTGGTCGTGTGGTCACGTGCTGAATGCTTACTGTGGGCGGCGACCATTATGTTTTGTTACACAACTGACGTGTGTGGGTGTGTGTACAGCGATTGACTATGTGCGAAAGGTAAATAATTTCTTTATTTTAAAAAAACAGTGAATTGAAAATCTTTTTTTAATTTTTAGTGTAAAAATGTGACCCCAAATTTAAAAGTGAAAAAAATTACTAATTATTTCTCAACCACCCGTCCTGCTAATAAAAAGGCCAGAATATTAACAGATACAATGAAAGAACACATAGATACGAACAGCAGGGAAAGGAGTCGAGAAGATTTGTCAGATGAGACTTGGACAAAACTTTGGAATTTACTATGAACATTTGCCTTAAATACAATAAATTAAATTTATGTTAAGAACTGAATATATAATTTTTTAAATAAAAGATTAACACGATGTGAGTTCCGGCACCTTTTTTTTTCTTTCAAAAAAAGCACTTGTAACAAGTAATTAGGTTATTTCCTCCCGACAGTAGTTATCGGCAGAACATCCAACTTTTACTAATCAAAGCGTCAACAGAACCTTAAAAAAAATCTTGTGTTATAACAGTGGTGTGATTGTTGCTGTCCCATGGTGCCTTCCATTCCATGTTGATCTAGGAACCCAAGAATCCAGGGCAGGGCAGGGGGGAGGGGCAACATGACAAGAACTTTATTAAAATTGTCTCCATCGATCCAGCACTTGATAGCACTACGCTTACCAAGCTATATAATAGTTTCCCTGTGATGTGATTTCTACAACTGCATGTTTCAAGATGTGGAGGATAAAGCATGCCACTTCCTAATTTATGAATCAGCTTATAAAATCTCAGCTGTAGCAAAGTAAGGCATTCAGTACCCATTGTTTCCTCTGGTTCAGATGAAAGAAAGAAAAAAATGCTTGGAGGTGCTTCTGCCCAGTAACTTTCCTTCTTAAAGACAAATTGGCAACTATTTGTGGCTCCATTTTTTTGTGGACTGGTTTCTCAGGTTGCCAACCTTTTACTCACCCAAGTCTGTGCCGCACAGGAATTGTGGACACTAGCAGCTAATAATCCTTATTTCTAAGTCATGAAAAACTTAAAATGGATTTCTGCAGATCAAATTCCTCTCAAAAGCACAGCAGGTCAGGATGGATTTTTTTGATGAGCAGGCCATCCTTGGCCTTCTCATGTGCCAGAATTGCTCTAGGCCCCCAATAAAAAGAGTACATTTCGAAGTAATGTATTAAAGGTAGTGTGAATGGCACAAAAGTTTTTTCACCATGAGTATTTAAAAACATGCCAATTTCTACAGTTTAACATGGAGGATTATTTTTAACTGAATTCCCTGGTCTGTTAGGTATTTGAAGTATAGCAACAGTCTTGGCTATAGGATTTTATATTCTGTTCTCAAATACAATAATTTTTAAAGCGATAAAGAGGGGAATACTATGGCAGAAGAGTAGGGGAAAAGATGGTATAAAAGATAGAAACTCTTCTTTAAATATTTAGAAAACCAACTTCCAATGTTTCTCAGCTACATATATTCTATGATTATTATGCCACATAATAAAACAAGCAAACAAAAATACAATATCTATGACTCAGTTGGGAACATGTATTAACAGGTAACATCTATGAGAGTTTTGACTATCCTGGCATGCAGAAGCTTTTGACTGCAGTTGCAAGTAATACACTTTACATGGGTCCCTAACCTTTCTGGGTTATGGACACATTTGGGAACTTGAGGAACTGTTGTGGGCATCATCACAAAATGGCTGATATGGAGAACATGACTAGTCACATAATAGTTATTGTGAGGGCCTGACTAGAAAAAAAAAGATGGCATGAGAACCAGTGTGACTAGAGACTGGGAGGTGGGGAGGGAGGAAGCAAAGTAAAGGGATAAATGCTGCAAAAACAAAATTTAGAGGCTAGGAGCAGGAGAAGCAGTGAAATAGAGAAGTGTGGAGGGAGAAATAGTGAGGCTAGAAGCTGGGAGGGGAAAGAAAAAGCAGGGGAAAGCAGCAGAATTGTGAGGCAAGAGATAGGGTGGAAAGAATTAGTGAGATTAGAGGCTGGAAATAACAACATGGAAAGGTCTGTGTGCATGGAAGAACCAGGAAGCATCCTTTTCCTTCTCTGATCGGTTGCAGGAAAATTCTCACATCCTACAATTTTTCAGGGTTTTTTTTTTATACTACATTTTTGAAAAGGGCTGGGAATAGACCTTTGTGGTTGCCATCTTGTCCATGGGCACTGCACTGACAATCCACCCTACAATTTTCCAAGTGTTTTCCACTATTTAATGATTAATAATGATATCTGAAATGAACAAAGAGTAGGGAGCTTCACAGTAACCATTGGAAAGGCCTGCAAATGCTGCACTGGGGACCACTACTTTACTATATGTGGTGGCTAATTTTTTTTATTATAACCCTCTATTACCATTGTAGCACACACAAGCTGCTCCTAGCTCATGTCATTGCCAGAGGAAAACTTGAAAACCTGTTGAGTATGCACTGAAGGCTCAGAAAGAGCCTCAGGTGCAGAATAGAAGTATAGCTTCAGTGATTTGAAAAGCTCCATGTCTTTCATTTTTAACTATTGTTAAAATTATTAACTCATTCCCTGACGTTCCTGCTCACAAACTCCTAGGTTCACTTCTCACTCTGATTTTGGCTTTCTAATTCCAATCATTGTCAGATTTTCCAAATCTGATATATATAACCTGGAACCAGGACACATATAATCAAGAAGCTTGTTTCTATATACAGAGAACCATAACCTGTATCTTGTAGTGGCTTCTAGCCAAATAATCATACCAGCTGCCAAACTCAGAAGGGGGATTATAATCAGATCAAAAAATCCAGGAAAGAGCCAGAATGGTGATTTTTCCCTGAATAAAGTGCTTTAAAAACTTATCAAAAACAGGGCTGAAACAATATGAGGCTGGTTTTGTGAATACATGGGATAACCGCAATCAGAACATGTGCCTTATTAAACACTGTTTCCTTGCAGATACATTTATCTTTAAATAATTGTGGTTAAACTTCCCACTCCATCCATCCCTCAATTCTAAAGTTGCACTAGCCAATTAATTTAAATACCCACCTGACAGGGAGAGTTCTGTGAGAAAGTTTCCTCTGAAAATTCAGGCAAATTACATGAGAGAAAGTGGTCTTTCAGCTAGCCTCTTCCCAATCTTTATGGACTTTACTGGTTATAACCAGCACCTTCAATTGTGCCCAGAAACAGACTGCTAGCCAGTGAACTTGCTACAAGGGTGTCACATGTTCTCTCTAACCAGTCCTGGTGAATATTTTGGCTATACCATTCTCAAACAGCTGATGTTTACAATCAATTTTCAAAGGCAGGCTCATTAGAATAGCTCAAGTGAGATTTAACTAAGGTATGTGAGACTGTTGTCAGATCAGCTGCCTCAAGGAACTGATGCGCTGTCGTCAGCTGTGCAAACACACTCCTAGCCACTTCTGAAAGCTGGCCATCCTAGTTCAGGGAGTGAAACCCCTGGAATTCAGTCCAGGCTGAACTCTGATTTCCTGAGTTGCCTTTTCATTAACTGGGAGCATCTCTGCCTTGTCTGATTTATGCTGCAATTTCTTGGCTTTCATTCATTCCATTACTGACACCAGATAGATTTAGAACTATAATAGCCTTCTTACATATAAAGGACAGAGATGGGGGTCATCAGAACGCTGGGAGCAACAAAATGCAAACTCTAGACAACCTGTCTCAGCAGTTTCTCATATATATGTGTGTGTAATTGTGTATATCGACTTATTTTGTTTACTTGTTAGTTTATTGTTCTATTAGGTATACTACTGTTTTTTCTCATTGATTTGTTTTCTTGTTCTGTAATCCACCGAGAGAGTCCTTTTGGAGTATTTGCTGAAGAACAGAAGTTTAATTATGAATAAATAATAGCATGGTAGACAAGCTGGAATGCTGAGAGTGATGGTCACTGTACCAAACAGGAATTCCCCAGCTTCGGAAATTGTTCCTTCAAGACAGACCAAAGCCTCTGTATAACAATGCCATCTAGTCCCATTTGCAACACATGCTTCAGAAGGATAGCATAGCTAATGGTATCAAAAAGCCACTCAAAGGTCCAGCAGAACCAACAAGGATCCATTCCCCCTTTCAGTTTCCAAGCACAGAATGTGCACCACCAGTAATGAGTTACAAGTATACCATTTATACCAGCTACATATTAAAACACACCTCCAATTAAAGTTGCCTCCGTAGCTCTAACAGCAGTGCAGAGACCGTAGCTCCAATGTTAATATAGTGATACCAGGCTGCCTTGCCTTCCACAACATTTGTTTTGATCTATTGCTAAGATGCAATCTCAAAAAAATTGCTATAATACAGAATTGGTTAAGTATCTGCCTCCCTTTACAATTTTTTGTTAGTTGCAAAGTTGAGTCTGACCCATTGTGACCCCATGGACAACTTTCCTCCATGCTCTCCTGTCCTCCACCATCCCCTGGAGTCCACCTAAGCTCATGCCAACTGCTCCAGTGACTTCATCTAGCCACCTCATTCTCTGCCGTCCCCTTCTTCTTTTGCCATCTATTGTTCCCAGCATTAGGCTCTTCTCCAGTGAGTCCTTCCTTCTCAACCCTTTTACAATAGATGATACTTTACACCTTCAAATTTAGTATCTACTTAACCCTAAAAACCTCTCTGCCCAGTAATTCCTTTGAAATAAATCATATGAAAAGACGTCAGTGTGATTTGGGCTATATAAAAAGAATGCATACAGCTTTTTTGTTATTGGAAGATACACCATGCACAGTCCAGTTCAGACTGAACTTGTTCATATAGTTCCATATACAAATGACTGTATGAATACGCATAGTGTGCATAACAGAACATTTTAAGTTGTACATACCAACCCAAACCACTCAAAGACTAACTTAGTTTGTCTTTTTTCAGTGTCAGTGACTGGTACAAACACTGCAGAATTTATATAGCACTTTGAACAGGGAAAGTACTTTATAACCATTTTCCTGTTCATCCTCAAAACTATTTACAGTATATCCCACATTTTTTCTACAAGAAGCCCAAAACAATTGACATGATCAACTTCTTCATTTTGTCCTCACACTAGCTCTGATAGGATAGGAGTCCTTGACTCGTCCAAAGTGATTCATGGAGTTCGTGGATGAAGGGGGATTAGAACCCCTATTTCCTGAGTCCCAAGTCAACACTCTAGCCAGTACACTGCACTAGTTCTCTAGGACTCATGGGATTAAAGATAAAAAATTAAGAGCTGTGCTGGAGTGGATGGAAGGTCCACCTTGTTCAACATTTTGTTCCCCCAGTGGCCAACCAGAGGAAGCCCACAAGCAAGACCTAAGTGCAACAGAATCATCCCATGTGTGCTGTCTAGCAAGTGGTTGAGAGCCCATTCTTGCCCCAAACCTCTTTCAATTAGGTTTATTGGTGATCAGTGGTTTGAATCCAGGGCTCCTGGGTCCAATTATGGATTCTTTTATGTACCACTTATATGTACCACAGTATCTCTACTGGTGCTACACCTCCGCTCATTCTGTTGTGCCATGAGATTAATGCTAGTTCAACATGAAGTTAGCAACAATAAAATGAAATGCTTATTTCTGCAACAGGAGAGGTCAACAGAGCTCCTTTCCGCAAGGAATGTTCATTTGCCCCATTCCAGAAGCAAATATTTTGAACCATTTCTAATTGCTTAAGGAAGGCCTAGCAATGGTTCCCACTGGGGCACGCACAGCACTGGATACAGAACATGGCCTCATAAAAAGATTTCACATTACAAATAAGAACAAAGCACTTGAGACAAAACAATTGCTTCTCCAATAGACAACATAGCTGTTTTTAATTTTATTTTATAAAGATATTACTAGTTGGAAGTAAAATGTATTATTTGCTCCTAGAATAAAAAGGGCTTGGGGGCAAATGATTTACACTTTTAATGTAATATTCAGATTTTACATTTTCATAGAAAAGGGCTCAAATTAGAAAACTGTAAAAACCAATCAAAGCAACTGAACTGTACAATTTGATACAAGTATCAAATTAAGCATAAAAAGATTTATTCAACTTGACCGTGTTCTTAAGATTTAGTATTCACTGTCGGCTGGCTTTCCCATTTTCTGTTGTCTCCATTCTGAAACAAAACAACACCAAAAACACTGATAAACTTCAGTTTAGAGTATGCTTGTATTTTACCCAAATTATTTAATCTAGCATTTCATCCACTTTCCTGTTTACAGCTGAAGGGATTTGGGGGTAGAAAGAGATGAGAAACATCATTCTTTGAACCTTGGTAGCTGTAGTCTATTTACAGAGGGAAAAATATTCAGTAACTCCTACCATACATTTTCACCTACTGACTTCACAGTCAGAGGAACTGAATTTTAAGGAATGATTAGAATTTCGTTCAGTAACATCTACTAATGGATAAAGAAAAATGTCCTGGAGGTGGGCAGTATACTCTATCAGGTAAGCCCTACATTTCTTCATTCTCTCATCTGGACCTGCTAAATCCAGCTGTCTATTTTAATACATCCCTCACCTTAACAGAATTCTTTTCAATAAGGTATCAATACAAAAGTTTCTTTTTAAAATGAACAAGGAGGTCCCTTTTCTTCTCCATACATAAATGCAAGTTCTTGTCTGATTAAACCCTAAAAATTTTACAGAAGCCAAACCTATACTTCTTGTTCTTCATTAAG
The DNA here is from genome assembly GCF_004798865.1 of Varanus komodoensis. Classification (NCBI taxonomy): domain Eukaryota; kingdom Metazoa; phylum Chordata; class Lepidosauria; order Squamata; family Varanidae; genus Varanus; species Varanus komodoensis. Next base: position 9,309,850 of record NW_025335409.1, read on the forward strand.
CAGTTACTACTGTAAGGAATGATACAGTATCTCACAGAAGTGAGTACACCCCTCACATTTTGTAAATATTTTATTGTATCTTTTCATGTGACAACCCTGAAGAAATGACACTTTACTACAATGTAAAGTAGTGAGGGTACAGCTTGTATAACTGTAAATTTGCTGTCCCCTCAAAATAACTCAACACACAGCCATTAATGTCTAAACCGTTGGCAATAAGAGTACACCCCTAAATGAAACTGTCCAAATTGGGCCCAAGGTGTCAATATTTTGTGTGGCCACCATTATTTTCCAGCACTGCCTTAACCCTCTTGGGCATGGCATTCACCAGAGCTTTACAGGTTACCACTGGAGTTCTCTTCCACTCCTCCATGATGACATCACGGAGCTGGTGGATGTTAGAGACCTTGCATTCCACCACCTTCCGTTTCAGGATGCCCCACAGATGCTCGATAAGGTTTAGGCCTGGAGACATGCTTGGCCAGTCCATCACCTTTATCCTCAGCTTCTTTAGCAAGGCAGTGGTCGTCTTGGAGGAGTGTTTGGGATCGTTACTATGTTGGAATACTGCCCTGCAGCCCAGTCTCCGAAGGGAGGGGATCATGCTCTACTTCAGTATGTCACAGTACATGTTGGCATTCATGGTTCCCTCAATGAACTGTAGCTCCCCAGTGCCGGCAGCACTCATGCAGCCCCAGACCATGACACTCCCACCACCATGCTTGACTGTAGGCAAGACACACTTGTCTTTGTATTCCTCACCTGGCTGTCGCCACACATGCTTGACACCATCTGAACCAAAAAAGTTTATCTTGGTCTTATCAGACCACAGGACATCGGTCCACTAATCCATGTCCTTAGTCTGCTCGTCTTCAGCAAACTGTTTATGGGCTTTCTTGTGCATCATCTTTAGAAGAGGCTTCCTTCTGGGACGACAGCCCTGCAGACCAATTTGATGCAGTGTGTGGCGTATGGTCTGAGCACTGACAGGCTGACCCACCACCCCTTCAACCTCTGCAGCAATGTTGGCAGCACTCATACGTCTATTTCCCAAAGCCAACCTGTGGATATGACGCTGAGCATGTGCACTCAACTTCTTTGGTCGGCCATGGCGAGGCCTGTTCTGAGTGGAATCTGTCCTGTTAAACCACTATGTGGTCTTGGCCACCATGCTGCAGCTCAGTTTCAGAGTCTTGGCAATCTTCTTATAGCCTAGGCCATCTTTATGTAGAGCAACAATTCTTTTTTTTAGATCCTCAGAGAGTTCTTTGCCATGAGGTGCCATGTTGAACTTTCAGTGATCAGTATGAGAGAGTGAGAGAAATAACACCAAATTTAACACACCTGCTCCCCATTCACACCAGAGACCTTGTAACACTAACGAGTCACATGACACCGGAGAGGGAAAATGGCTAATAATGCCCAATTTGGACAGTTTCACTTAGGGGTGTACTCACTTTTGTTGCCAGCGGTTTAGACATTAATGGCTGTGTGTTGAGTTATTTTGAGGAAACAGCAAATTTACACTGTTATACAAGCTGTACACTCACTACTTTACATTGTAGCAAAGTGTCATTTCTTCAGGGTTGTCACATGAAAAGATATAATAAAATATTTACAAAATGTGAGGGGTGTATTCACTTCTGTGATATACTGTATATATGGACAAGCCTGTTTGTCACTGGTAGAAGAGATAAACTCTTCCTGTAGTAAGAACCTAATCATCATCAGTGTGGCAAGACTGCAGAAGAATAGTTAACACCTATTCCCCAATTACACATGTTGAATATTTAGGAACAAAATACTCAGATAATCTGTTGATTAGTATGAAAATGACATCATGCAGCAGGCTATTTAGTGGTACATACCCATTTTCTTCTTTAAGATGTTGATACAGTTCTACTTTATTGTTTACAGAGTTCAAGCGACCAATAAATTCTTGATGCTTTCTAGAATTTGCTGTATTAATTCTGTTGCTCCATAAAGACAGCAGAGATATTGGGCCTAGAAACAGGGTTTGGTAAAAAGAATTTAAGGGCTCACATTAGTTTGTATTCCCAGATCCTTATTTAGTGCTACTTCTTCAACACAATAAGTAAATATTTGCATGTTAAAGACAACATTACGTGAACACATTATATGAACACATTTGTGTTCCTTATTCAGATTTTTATTTTACTATCTTTATTGTGCATCACAGATAAAATCTCCAGCTTCTAGCAAACCAAAAATATTTTACAGGAAGATCCAAAGCCTATCATTACAATTTAGGATTAGGACAACAGAGGCTCTGGTCTTCCCAAAAGCAAATTATAAAATATTTAAAATAAAATATAAAAATAATTATGAAAAATACATTATTTTGTTTGAGGACTTAACTTTTGCATGAACTAAGATGAATGATTAAGAGACGTTTTCCACCTAGCCCTTTATTTATGCTCCATTCTGTCTTGTTAAGACAGAAATGGTTCATAAACCTGGAAGTGGAACAGAACTACATGTGAGCAATAGAATCCTTTCCTACAATACCCGAATCAGTCCTTCCAAACAAGAAGTCTAGGAAAGAATGGTCACATTCATGCATCATGCTAAGCCACACTGCAAATAAGCTTCTATAAGTTTATAGAACAATTCAAGATGCACCCAACAGATGCTCACTTTTTTTTTCTCCTCCTCAGTCCTCCAGCCAGTACCACAATGTGCTGTGCAGTGGAAGCGATCACTAGCATTTTTTATTCACCACTTTAAAAAAAATCAAAGCCACAAAAATGCACAATTGGTTCAATTTTTTTTCAGCCCAGGAAAGTGTGTGTATGTGTGAAGATTCCACTGGTCTTTCACCAGTATGTTCTTACAGCTGCCCCAGATATATAGTCTTGCCAATTTTCCTGAGGGTTTGAACTGTCAATTGGAGCAGCAAAGTGAAATAGGTAACATATATTGGAAATGACAAAGTGAGACTTCATATATGGTAATTTGCACAGAGCTGGTAGGGACCAACTGCCAAAGTGTCAATTGAAAAGCACAAGAAAAGTGAATAAAAGCAACAAATGAAAGTGTACCAAAAGGTGGAGGGACAGTATTTCCCCCTTCACAACGTAATCCTCTTAATTTTAAGTGCTGAACTAACATTTCACAGTGCATTCTACTTTTTCAAACACTTCTCCAAATCACCTGTTGTTTCAGAAAGGGGAGATATTAACCCACCCCACCCACCATGTGTCACAGCTCCTTTTTGGACTACTTACTGATGCTGTTACTGTGACAATTCCAAAATAACTCCTACAGAAAAAAATATGTAAATTCCTGGAAAATAAATGGAA
>NW_025335409.1:9313272-9431529 GCF_004798865.1 Varanus komodoensis
TTCCATTTACTTCCCAGCCATTAAAACTGCATATATTTCTCGGTCTAAAATAATTGCACAAATATTTTTTTTGACAAATATTGCTTTAAAAAAGCCCTTGCAGGCGCAAAATAGCATAGAAGGGTGCAAGCCCCATTGGTACTTACATCTGCCCTCCCATTCATATTCACTCAGCTTTTCAGAATACTGCTTTTAGAATTGTTATAGAACCCCAGTAAATACAATTGTAAGTACTTTGAAAAGGAACCATGAAAAGGTGGGCAAGTCAGTATCTTCTCTTTCTGGAGCAACCAGAGACTCAGAGAACTGTTGAAAAGGTAAAAGGCACTGAGAACTGTGAGTTCTATACTTAAAATTAAGAGGATTATAATATAAAGGGGAGCTATTCCAATTTTGGCCCATGTTTCCCCATTTATCGATGCTTTTCAATTGGCAACTAGTCCCTGGCAACTGTGCAGGAGACTATATCCAGTCTCATCTTGTCAATTTTTCCCTTCTTCACTTCAGGGCTCCATCTGACAACTAAACCAGACAACGAAATTGACCAGCAAAGACTTAAACATTTTGGACATCTGTAAGAGCTCACTTGCAAAACACATGTAGCAAACAAATTTCCACTATTTTATGGGGTTAAAAAAGGGCTGGCAAACCAGTGATTCCAAAGCCACTTGGGCACTGGGGAAGGGGCTGTCACTGGCAGTAGAAAGGGTGAAATCAAAAGCACAAGGAGTTTTTGCAACTCTTGCCAAACAGCTGAATATCCATTCCCCACAACCCACAATGAAATTAATCTTCCAGGTTTGGATGACACAACAACCCAAAGTCAATGAAAGAGCTCTTAGAACAAAGCATGGGTTGGTTTGTCCCTGAAATGCTCATGATGCATCGCCATGTTGTACAAAACCAGTCAGTGAGTGGATTAACAACCATGGAAATGGCATCCCTCAAGGAACCCAGCTGACCCCTTCTGGGCTGCCGGACCCTAGTATAATACCTTGTTTTGAAGATCGACAAATTCAAACAACATTACTGAGCAGGAATATATTAACTGTATGCCTAATTTATGTGCTGGTGGAGATGCTGGGATTTATTTGTAATTGAAAGGTGACTGTAGAAATAAAAGGTATCAAATTGGCCTCTGCTTCTTCTCAACAAATGTGTGCTAATTAGATTAATTCAGAACATAAACCAGTATTTTTAAATATTTTCTCCCGTATATGGAAGAATAATTTGCCAACACTATGTGAAAGAAATATTTTCCTTATAATAATTTGCTATATTTATAAACTTTTGAATAATTTTTCCCAAGGCAATCTGCTACATGCTGTAAGTATATTACGCATTCTGTGGTTCCAAATGTAGGAGGTCTTTCATTCAGTTTTATTAAACCACATAAGCTACAATCTAGTAGATAAAGACTCATGTCTTGTTGAATTTAATATGACTTACACCTATGCAGCTGTGCACTGAGATCATACAGACAATTCTAATTTCTCTTCCTCCTTCATCAAAACAACCATTTTCCTTAGCCTATTCTACATACACACTTTTCTGTGACTGAGTCCTATTGAACGAGTAGGACTTACATGCACATGATTGCTCTGTATGCTATCAGGAGATTAATGTTAAAGACACAATTCTATGCATATTCAAACAGGAAAAAAATCTAAAACTTCTCTCATACTACAGCCAGTATTGGAAGCTAGGGCATCCTGGGAGATGTAGAATTTGTTTCTTTCAGCTTTATCAGGGATTCTGTGATTTGTTATCAAGAATTTTGTACCTCAAAGTCTATTTTTTTAAATGCATCATTTTCTGGCCACAGATGAAAATGCAACTCAAATCCATATGTACTTTATTTTGTTACTCATCTTGTGTTTTTTTGAATGTACCTTTGCTTTTTTCAATGGTTGGCATTTCATCCATTGTAACAAGCGGCTTTTTGTTGGGTGGTTCAGGAGAATCAGGTGAATCTTTTATTACTTCTGCTTCTCCAAGTTCCTCTTTTTCACGATCTAATAAACCTTTTAGTCTTGGGAGATAAAGAAAAAGGATTACCATTGCAATTAGGACATCAACAGTTCAGTTGTGACACTACCTACAGACAGACAATATGGGCTCCCAAGCAAGAAAGCAATGAAAAAAAAGAGGTCATTATGCCTTAAGTGATACTGACAAGAGACTGAAAATAATAAGAGCTAATAAATTACCACAGAACTAGTCATCTGAATCTTATACTGTTTTGATCAAAACCAAATTACAGTGGTACCTCAGCTCATAAATGCCTTGGATCACAAACAAATCAGGTCACGAACAAAAATTTCATTAAAATTTTGATGTGGGTAGCGAACTCCGCATTGGGTTGTGACCAAGATCGCAGTCATCCACCCCCGCAACCTGAGTGGATAGATAGTCATGATCGCAGTTGCTTTCATGCAAAGAAGATGTGCGTGATCACAGGTGCGCTCCTGCAGGAAAGACGGGCGCAATCTCGGCCATTCCACCCCCCAACCACCACTAGCGTGGCCATCTTCCCACCCCACCCCCGAGTGGGGAGATGGCCGTGATCGTGCTTGGGGCGGGGGGGGAGATGGCCGAGATCGCACCCATCTCTCCCTCCTCCAGCGTGCCATTTGCGCCCATCTCTTCCTCTCCCAATGTGCCCGTGATCATTCCCGTCTCTCCCCCACCACCCCCCAGTGTGCTGGGATGATGGGCGCCTGCAGGGATGACAGGCGCGATCTCGGTTGTGCTGGGGGGGTGGGTGGGGAGATGGCTGCGCTTGTGCTCAGGGTGGGGGGGTGGCCACGATCTTTGTTGTTGTCATGTTCCTTCACATTTTTCTGATTTAAAAAATGGTTACAGAATGGATTAACCTTATTTACACTGAACCTTGTAGGGAAATTTAACTTGGCTCATGACCAATTTGGGTCACAACCAGAGTCCTGGAACGGATTAAGTTCGTAAGTATACAGGTACAACTGTATATTTTTTAAAAGTTTAACTATTCAGTCCCAAGTTCACACAGTTAAGGCAATATGCTTTTTAGACAACCAAAGTGTTTCCTAACATTCCTGATCCACCTCTTGATCATGGATGCTAGCATAAAGCCTAGGTAAAGGGGCAGGGGTGAACACAGAGAGGGCATCCACTCTGCTGACAATTAAAAGTGTCCCTGAATATTATTTTAAGATGCCAACGTTTGCAGAAAGTTCCCATATTTCAGAAGTTATGCTAAAGTAGCCTAACAGCAGACCAGACTCTTTCTTAGCCTTCTTTCACTCTCTTTAATGCAATAGAGAAAACTTGCCTTCATTTGCAACATTTATATAAATAGACATTAAATCAATACTGAAAATTTACCTTTCTGATTCCTGCCAGGATTTTTCTGGTTCATAGTCTTTCCCTGCTTTCTCTGACTTGTCCTCTTTTTCTTCTCTCTTCCTCCCTCGTTTTTTGCGCTCCTCTTCTTCAGGTGGTTTGCTTCTGCAAGCCAGAAGACACTCCAAGACACGTTGATGTTTATCAGAGTTGCCTATGTGTGCTCTAACAAGGGTCTCCAATTCATTCCACATAATCCTGTACTGTTCATCTCTGTATAAGTGACCAAAAATAAGTTCAGTCTTATCTTATGTACACAGGTAGCCCATTTAATTAAAAAAAATCAAACGCTTCAAATATCTAATGTATCTTCACATTTAAAGAAAGAATTCTGAATCTATTTTAACAGTCTATTATGAGGCACAGCTCTGTAAAGGTGATGAATCACTATAGTAAACTAACATCTAAAAAGAAATGTTTCTTCATCTGATGCTGAACACTACCCAGAGAGCTTTGATTGTTTGGCAGTACAGAACCTAACTAAATACATAAATGCTTTAAAATATTAATTTTCTTGTTATTCATTTATTATATTGCAAGTATAGTCTGCCTTCCTTCCTCTTGCAAAGAACCCAAGGTTTCTTACAACGTTCTTTTCCTCTCCATTCTGTCCTCAAAACCCTCTGAGGTAGATTAGGCTGAGAGTCTGTGATTGGCTCAAAGACACCCAATGAGTTTCACAGCAGAATGGGGATTAGGACAATATCTTCTAAGTCCCAGTCCAGTACTCTTAACCACTACACTTTACCAGAAAGGGGGGGGACATTTTCCTCTGCATTACTAATATAATTTTGCATTAAGTACATTCAAGAAAATCTTTACCTTTTAGGACCCTTTCCTCTTGTTCCAACTGTTGATATTGGCAGTGGATCATTTTTCCTTTCCATATCTACTAAATTGTATATTGTTTTTTGACAATTTAGCACATCTTCATCTGTCAAAGCTTCTTTCACAATAACACTTGCTAATGGGACTACCTGCAAGACAAACAATGGATACAGATATTCTTAACAGACTAGCTGCCTGAAACATGCATTTGTTTGTTCTGATGAGTTATGTACATGAGTGTCCATTATCAATAACTTTGCTATGGTTTCACATTATATTAGATTTAGAAAAATTTCCATGCTACAATATACAAACAGTACATAAACAATGTACTTTTCTATTATAAGGAAGCTATACATTAGATTTACATTATTAGCTTCCTTTAATACGAAACTCTGTGTCTCCATGCCAACAGATGTGGAGCGAAAATGGGGGCACTGAGAATTAAGTAAGTGGTGTCAGCATGCCTGGGACAAGCCCAAGATTTACAGGATAGAACTAAAATAACAACAAAAACTCTCTCCCACCAGAATGCTTCAACTATGATCCCAAAAGCTGGATGTCAGTAGGAAAAAAATAAAAGAAGAACTGGAAGTGGGAAGGGGAAGTGTTAATTGGCTTATCTGTCTTTTCTGTTATGAGAAGACACTGCAACATTTGTAAAAGGCTCCACTTAGATTATCATCAAGCAAACATGATGTGCTCTCCTTATCATATTCACCTGAAAAGCAGCACAACTCAAGTCAGACTAGACTATTTCCAAATAAGACAGGATTTAAGACTGGGATATAAATACCATTTGTGGTCACCTACCGCTTGCATATTGAATATAGTCGTCTGTGAGATAATCATAGGCCAGTAGCGAGTATGCTTCTCTAGCTGATCTTTTGCTCGTTCTAAAGGAATCTCAAGGTTTTCATCACCTTTGTATCTAGGTTCTAGAAAAGGAGTAAGCCTGTTTTCTCTCATAAATTCACCAAAATCCTAAACAACCAAATAAGAAGAAATTATTTTCCTATACAACATTTCACTATACAGTTCAAATATAGCATCCGTTCTGTTCACTCCATCTTCTATAATATTAAATTCTGCTGAACACATCTTTTCAAAGTGTTCAACATACTACAGATGGAGGTTCATTTAAGCATTACATTTTTTAACTGTGAAACTTTCATCAATTAAGTTTCATAAAGATAGCCAGTTATTTTTAGATACAGCTACAGCAAACTCCATAGGTAACAGGTAAACAATGTGGTGCTTCATATCCTTTTGTGTTGTACACTGAGGTCCCCTAATCTTTCCACTTCTTTTATTAGATAACGTCTCTTACTATTAGCTGAGATTTCTACAAAGCAAAATGACTTTGACTATTCCCATCTTCTTTTTCCCATGAACACTTCAGGGCCACATATGAGGCTCAGAGACCTCCTTAGGAAATGCTGGAAGGGCACTGCAATGCTTTCATATGCAGTGTGCCCATTTTGTGAAAGTGCCCAGGACAGATTTCCAAATTGCCAAATATACCAATGGACCCAAAAAGGTTTCCCAGTTCCCACTGTAAAGGTTGCTTATACTTTAAGCAGCATATTGTTTAGAACCTAGATCAGAAAGAACAATTAAAATTGATTTTAGATCAAAGGAAAGCTACCTCTTATTGATTCTAATAGGCCTAAAGCAGTTTAAAAAGTAACTTCCCCAAGTCTCACAAACCCTGTTGGTGACTATGATCCCAGTCCACTAACTCCTATTAATGAAAATTGAGAAAGCTGAGTGTAAAGGTCAAACTGTAACAGAATCATCAAAGAAATGGGTTAATCAATTTCCCCTTTCCTTGCATTTTTGTCATCCAATTATTCCTTTGAAGCTTCCCATTTAACCTAGCTGAGCAGAGAAGAGCAGTAGTTGCCCCATCTGGTCCAGAGGTTATACAAGCAAGCTCCCAGAGAGCAAGCTGACAGTAGTTTGACAGTGGAACTGTAGTGGAAGAGGAAACAAAGGGAGAGGTGAGTGGCCTGGAATAAGCCCAGGGACTATCCCTTCAAAGGGGAGATGTGCTCACTATGGGCTTTGACAGCTGTAAGTGCTGTGTCCTTACACCTGGGGCGGACTGGGTGGCAGAAGCCAGACTGCCGTCACTAGGTGTGTGAGCAGGGAGATTCATTCTGTTTCCTCACTCCTAACTGAGCAGAGCAGTGGAAACTGCCCCAGGTAGTCTAGGGGCTATATAAGCAAGCAAATTCCCAGAGAACAAGTGACCAGAATGAGTGAATATGGGGGCCAAACAGGAGTCTGGCAGAGGGGAGGTCAAGGGGAATGTCCTGAATATTTTTTTTTCTTGTAACACACACTGATATACTACTAGGACTCTGTTGTTAACCTTCACAGAATACTGGACAAAGGCCTTTACAATACAATCAGTAAAAAAAGAATAAAAAAGGAAGTAGAGCCTATAAATGGAAAAGATTCTCCAGTGGTGGTGACCTTCAAGGTCTGTACAGTGTTTGCTTTCTTGCCTGAGATCAACATGGCCGTCATGTACAAGGGCAAGCTGGTTGCCCTGTCAGAAGGACAAGTGAGAGTCCTGAAGCAATGAATGTCCACCCTCAAGGAAATAAAAGAAAGCAAAGTGTTCTTAGAACAGTAGAATTACAATAGCAAAGTGAAACACAGGAGCTAGAAGAGCAACAGCAAGCCAAAGCAGAAGAGGAGAATCTTGAGGCAAGGAAAAATGAAGCAGAGGAAACTCCATGGAAAAGGGTGACAGAAGCAAAGATCTAGAAGACACACTGCACCAGTGGAAACAGTGGAACTACGAAACTGCTAGACCGCACAACTATCAGGATCCACAGCTGGCTACAGAATCACACTCAGGATCAGAATGCTTATCAGTGGCACCTTCTCTAACTTGTAAGAAGTGGTAGTACTGCAGGGTTCAGTCCTGAGCCCAGTGCTCTTTAACATGTTTATTAATAATTTGAATGAGAAGGTGTAGGTGATGTTTATGGAATTTGCAGACGACACAAGACTGGGTGGGACAGCTAATACCCTGGAAGACTGAAATTAATTCAAAGTGATCTTGACAGGTTGGAGTACTGGGCTGAAAACAGCAGAGTAATAGGGATAAATGCAAAGGTCTCTACCTAGGAAAAAGAGAACAAACGCATAGCTTCAAGATGGGGAACACCTGGCTTAACAATGTTACAAGCAATCTGAATTGCTTAGGGAGCTTGTAATTTCTCCCACACTAGAGGCATTCAAAATGCAGCCAGACAGCCATCTATTAGGGATGCTCTAACCTTGAATCCTGCACTGAGCAGGGGATTGGCCCCATGGCCTTACTGGACCCTTCCAGTGCTACAATTCTTCTATAGAAACTCACGTGACATTAGCACAAAACTTTTAAATAATCATTATGGCTTCACACATTTGAACACACAAATGTGCACAAAAATCTTACTGTAATCCTGTAGTCTGTGACTCTACCACCACATCCTTCACTAATTGAAGGAGGATCTTCTAGGATGGATCGGGAGCTGCTTAATACATGTAGGAATATTTCTCCACCATGACTACTAAGCATATGACTAATTACTTTAGAGCCAGATTTCCGTGGTTGTTCCAACAGCACAGAACGACCTATTGAAAGAAAAACAGCTTAATTAATTACTCAACAGTTCTAGACGGCACTTATTTATTTCCCTCATTCCTAATTGTTATTACTGACATGTAGGACTTGTGACATAAAATATGTTCAATAGTTATTTACTAGTAACTATTAAGAGCCCATATTCAGCAAAGAAAGACAGTCAATCAGTCAGTCAGACAGACAGACAGACAGAAACCAACCAACCAACCAACCCTTATAATGCCTACACAATAAAGCTCAAAATAAAATTCATGGATTTCAAGCAAGTCCGTTTTCAAAGTGCAACAAAATACCATGCAGCCATGGATCTGCAGCATGCTGTATAGAAGTATTAACAGAAATAACATTCCATTAACGTTTTCAAACTAAACTGATCTGTATGAAGGGACACATTCTACTTGTATTAATACAGATCCCCCGCCCCCACACACACTTTCTGAAATTAATCCCAACTGACACATCCAAAAGAAATATTTTTTGATGCTGTTAGAAATAGGAATGTATGAGAAATCTGTATGGGATTGAAAACTTAGCTTTTTGGGGGGGGGTTGTTTTTTGTTTTTGCAGTTCAGGCCTATAGATATTGTTCTGTTTCCCCACTTCCACACCAGCTGGTATTAACTCAATCAGTACTGAATAGCACCAGAATGACTATTCTAGGTTGTTGTGGTGGTGGGTTGTTTTGTTTTTTCTGAAAGAGGCAATTTGCACAATTTATATAGGGGGAGGGATTTTCCTGAAACATGGAAAACAGTATCATAACACAAATTTAATACATCATTCCCTTCATACATTTTGGACAATAACTCCTAAGGTTCACAACCATTAGTTATGCTGGTTGGGACTAATAGAACCTGAAATCCTAAATATCTGGAGGTTTATGGTTAGGAGCAGTCTAGTGTATGTTCACAGTTGGGATGGATTTTACTGTTTATTTTTTCCCCAATTGCTCAATTTATATTTGAATTTTATGCATTGAGTTAAAAGCTTATTTTCTGAGTTCAATTTGATTACCTGCATTACTAGATGTGGTTCAATTTGTGATTTAAATGTTAGAAATTTGACTTCATCTTCAAATTTGGTATTACTTTTGTAGGGGGTGCAAACATAAATCAAATATTTTCTAGGGGTGCGGTGAATAGAAAAGGTTGGGAACCACTGACCTACGCCCTTCTAATTACAATTTGTTCTTAACATCATCTTCCTTGGTATTAAACTCATATTTATTGGCCTATATTTTACAGGATTGTCAAACACATGCTTATATGGGAGCCAGCCTGCTATACTGGGATACTATGATATTTCAAAACAGCTTGTACTGTGTCAGGAAGGGATGGATGGCATGGGAAAACACTTTTTCTCAAGGAAAACAGTACCACCATTCCCTCTAGATGCATAAACTTAGGTTCATAGGTCTTAGGATCTTGGCAAGAGTTAATACAACAGGGTTTCTTGAAACATTCTGACCTGGCTCATATATGACAGCACTTTTGCATGGAAACTGTAGGCACCCAACTTGCCATGCCATATGAACTCAGGCAGTAGGGATTGTTTGTCAGTTAGGCAACCCTCAAATAATCCTAAAACAAGAAAAAGGTTATTCAAAGGTTGTCTAAACCTCAAAATCCTCCTGGTGCCTGGATTCACAGGTCACTACAAAGCCATGACCTGCTAAACACTGAGTATAATCTAACAACTGCCACAGTGAGACAGCTGAATCACAGATATTAAGCTACAGTGGACTATCATGTTATGCAGAACAATTATAGCTGTGTCCTCTTTAACTGGAGTGTTTTAAGAAAGATCCTTGACAAAGTTTAGTAAATTTCTGGGACAATCCCATACATAAGAATTCCATACACAAAGCTAATCATTCCAATAAGAGGCTATCCAGATCTTCATGGAAATAATTCCAAAAGCATTCTGACAAGAATAAACAGTGTACTGAAACCAGCCTAAGTGTTATATAAGGCAACACAGCTTTTGGTGGAAAAAGTTACGCTTCAAGAGTTTAAATGAGCACATGGACAATTTAATTAGCATTCTTGGATCGTCTAAGCACTTACTAAATGTTAAATAATCTGAGAATAAAATATAATCTTTTTCGGGTAACAGCAATGGAACTGTTGAGACATATTACCGAGCAAATAAGAACAAATACAGATGTTCCTTTTTTTAAAGCTATGAGGATGTCCAACCAAAAATAAAGACCTAGCCAGCTCAACATCCTTAATGACATTGGCTTGAACTAGTTGTAAAAACCCCTATTACTTTCCACACCTGAAGTGGATTCCAAACCTTGAACTGACACTCAATGTACTCCCAGTCTCAGGCCGAGTTCAAACCTGAGTCCTCAATAATTTAAAAAGCACTAATTTTTTCACATAAGTATTAAGTCAGAAAATATTTTACCATTAAGAAGAAAATTAGTAAGGCAAGAGGAAGGTCGACTATTTACATCTACAGGCGATATTCTATATGCTCCAGTGCAATAATGCAGCTCTGAAAAAGAGACATGGGATGGGATAGATAGAAATTTTAGTTTGTCTATACAACAGAATACACATCTTGATTTCATAATGCACGCAAAAGTTGACCATCCCTAAGTGAAATAAAGTTGTTCAGTCCCTCTGCAAATCAATATTATATTGATAATAATGCAAGTTGAATAGAATTTACATATGCATTTGTGATTTTGCTTTTAAAAGAATGTTTTAATTAGCATGAACATGCATATTATACACATGTAAACGAAACATACTCAGAAGAATTCTGTTAGAATTGAACTTTGGGTCCTTAGGAACATCTATCACAAAAGTTGTGATAGCCACAGGCAAGATCCTTGAAACACTGAGAAATTTCAACAAGCGGGAGTGTTTAAAAATCAGCAGTATAGCTAAGTGAAATGGGATATTGTGAAAATAGTGAGTTGAGTTTGTTTTTGAAAAGGGGCAATGGAAGAGTGGCACCTTAAAGAGAATTATTTGGATTTCTACCAAAGAGGGCATTGGCGCTTATGGAGAAAAGGGAAAAAAGTTAAGCAAAGAAAGAAGCTTCAGCCTGGGTTAATTTGAATTAAGGAGAAACATACTATTTGGGGGACTGAGAGAGGGGGCAGGTTCAAAAGACTAAGGAAGGGAAGTAAGCCACCATCATGACAAGCCACACTTTGAAAGACGCATGTGCAGGAAGGAAAATAAGTCACTGCAACTTTTTCCCTCCATGTTCACACAAACCTGACCAGGGCACTGCCTTTATTTCTTCTTTGTGATGTGAGGAGAAAGAGGGGGATTAATAGGTCTTTTCCTATATCTGCCTATATTGCTCCAGATAAGCAAGGCAGCCAAAGGGATTTTGGTGACCGTCTTAAACAAAGGTGACATAAATCTGCCTGGAAAGGATTTGGGGGTTCAGCTTCAGAACTTTTTTTTTTTAAAGTAGAGAATAGTTTATAATCTGTTCTTCCAGCTGGCTGGAACAGGAATGTTAGAAATCAACTTAACTATTTCATAGTGGAGGCTTCTGTGGTAAGATCTGAAATTTTAATATGCCAACAGAGGAATTAAGATAATCAGAACATAGTGGTTGGATATAAAGTTCTTTGCAAAAGTGGCACAGGTAATTTCATGGCCTGAATCGTCCTACGTAGGTGTTATTTTGAGCTCAAAAACACATTCTCCTTCCAGATACAAGTACCTTCTTCCCCAAAAGGCAGAATTTGATAGGTGTTTACTAAGCACACACACACAGAAACACCTGGCACATCACTGGGTATTTAAGTCACAATGCACCTGAGTACCCAAAGATGTCACTTTGCACATCCAACCCATATGCTTGGGAGTTGTTATATTATGCTTTCATGTAGATTTGAACATTATTTATTCAATTTATATTCAACACAACATAGTGATAATTTTCATTTTAAAAAATTCTCAGAGACTATCTGGCTTCAGTATAGAGTTCATATACAAAATGGAAGGAAATGAAGGTCCTGAAGCAATATAATCATATTGGAAACAAGTACACAGTCTATAAGTCCCTTGATTGTCTCTATAGTATTTTGAATAAATACTGGCAAGCTGGAGGACAAAAGCAGCAATAAGAAATATCACACTTATTTGTACTGAATAGAAACATTTGAGAAGGGAAAGAAACACACCTACCAACACTGTTTGTTCTTGGAGTGCACCATTTTAAAGTTACAGTTTCTTTGAATGTGCCCTCTTTGCTACTACCACCCATATGATTATCACCTGTAATAATGTTAGAGGTAAATATAAATAAGTAACACAGAAAAAATAGACAATACTGCTAGCTATTATAATCTGTTACTATGTGTATCACCATTACTACATACTACATACATTTTTATTTATTTAAAATATTTATATGCTGTCCTGTCGCAAAAAGCCTCAGGACGGCTTACAGCATAACATACAACATAAATAAATTCCCAACCCACACTGGCTGCAGTTAAAAACATAGAAAAGACAGTATTAAAACTTATATCACTGGAATAAAAAGGTCTTAACCTGGCGCCGAAAAACAAATAACGACGGCGCCAGGCAGACCTCTCTGGGGAGCACATTCCATAGATGGGGCGCCACCGCAGAGACAGCCCTCCTCCGGGTACTCTGCCTCCTAATATCTTTCACGGAGGGTTCCCGGAGGAGAGCCTCTGCTGTCGATCTCAAGGGGCGGGAGGGCAAATATTTTTAGAAACAAAAACAATTTTAAGAAATGCCTTTTCAAATTCAGTTAAGTCTTACATGTCTGTCATTAAACAGTGCCCTGCCTTCTTCATACTGTCTCTCTATGAAGTCCTTTGCTCTCAGACAGACTATTTTCAAATACCAATATTTGAATGTATAAAAGCTTCTGTACAAGCAATGTTCCTCCTTGATGCCAACACACGTTAACAGTGATCTACTATTTTAATATATTCTGAACCACTTATGTTATCAGAACCCCTTCATCAAACATACTGTGATACAGTCGAAGTAATTATTGTTCAATATCTAGATGAGGCTAGCAAACTAAAAAACAAAGCAAAGTGTGTTAATTATAGGTATTCTGCTATTTAGGCTTAAGAACACAAAACTGGCAAATGCACTGAAAGCTAACTAGTGATTTTTGGGTAAGCCACACTCAAACTTTTTACTCAAATTAAACAATGCCAGATATATTAAACATTCTGGTAAAAATGTATCCTCAAATTAAGCATACTTTAAGTACCATTTATTTCAATGGGATCCTTAAACACATGTCTAATTCCCTTCCATTTAAATAAGTGGAACTTTAAGAGTGTAACCCTTCCTATGTTAAGATAGGAAAAAAGTCCCATGTATGCTGGTTTGGAGAAGTTCTTAGGAATTGTATTTCAGGAGTGTGCATGCCAAAGGGGACATGGTCAGAATACCAACATATTTGAGCTTAAAGCTCTTGCTTCCAGTAGCTAAATCTTAGAAGAACCATTTCAACCTTTCAGAATAGGGAGAAGATGGGGCAAAAGCTGGGAAATCACCAAACAGCGGGGGTGAGCAGGTGGACAGGGACACAGAAGGAAAATTTAGAAGCACCTGATAATGTGGTAAGAGGGTGTAGCCATCTGGAATACCCCAAAGACCTGCATTCAGACTGTAGATTTGGCCCACAAAAGCCCGAGTCCAATACTCACCACTTTTTAAGAAGTCTACATGTGCTTCCTTGTGATGAAGCAGCTCAACATCATAATTGGCTGATGTGTTGGCATGCTGTTCCTCCTTTTAAAAGAAAATATTAGAATAAAAATATATAAATAAACAAAAAATTTTAGGAAGGCTAGAGGTGTTTTAATACACAGGTAATTCTCCATTTTGCTTTTTGATGCAAAATTGCCAAAAGGAAAAATACCCCATATTAGACTTCATTCATTCATTCATTCAACTTATAGTCTGCATTCAAATAGTCCAAGGACTCTCTAAGCTTCACTTAATGGACAGGAATTTTGAGTAACCCTGTTGGCTCACTGACATACATAAAGATACAGTATCCTCATATGTAGCACAATCCAATGTTTACACAGAAGTAAGTTCCACTGTGTTTAACAGTGCTTCCTGCCAGATAAGTATACACATGTGCAGCCCTCAAATACACTGTACAATTACTTTTAAAAATGCCAAGTATGAATTCATTCTATAGCCTTACTCTCTCAGTTTTCTATATGTAAAAGTATACAGGGGTACCAAATAAAACAAATCCAGCACCCATTTCCACCCAGACATTAGTTATCCAATAACTTTCATTTCCTAAGCAACCAATAGTGATTATGATTACAGCTCCACCATCTGGAAATGCTGCATTTTTTCATTTCATGGGAGTTTTTTTCTTGCATTTCAGGTTAATAAGAGAAATCACACACAGTCTTATCTGGCTTCCACAACTGAAAATTAGCAACTACTGTGGTTCAAACTGCATGCATAAGGGTAAAAAGCAAAAGGAAACAGCACCTTTAAACAGCTAAGGCAGACTAGCAAACACCATGTATGACAGATTAGGAAAAAATTACCATATGGCTTTTCATAAATAATACATGGGGAACCCAACATATATACCATTACTAGAAAGAACAAAAGGCAAGAAGAGCACACCAGCAGCACACGTCAGTAAGTTGCAAACAAGGTATTTGCAAATGTAAGAAGCTGGACATGATAGACTATAACAGTTTAATTAAAATAGTCAGGATGCAACAATCACAACAGAAACAACTGCTGCTTTAACCTACACAATCCAGGCAGTATTATTATAACTCTTTTCCTTTTGTGCATTCTCTTTTTTCCGGATAAAAATGACAACAATGCTGTGCTTTCATACTATTACCCAATTAAAGAGTATAATTGAAATTTAAGTCTAATTAGAACATTGGGTTTCTCTGATGGGCACTTCAGAGAAAATGAAGGCCAATAATAAAAGAAAACTTTCTGCCCATAAACACACACAAAGGCTGCAATCCTAAACATATTTACTAAACAGTAAGCTCCACTGAACACAGAGCAAATTACTTCTGAGTAAACATGGATAAGATTGCACTGTCTCCATTAGTAGGAATAATGTCAAGCTACTACAGGTAAAAGACCACATTTTAATTTTTCAGCAAAATTGCTTTCATATTCCTACTCATCTTATGTAAATAGCACGAAATCACTTGGAAAAATATAGTCTTTAACTTTTTATTCCTATTGATTTCTACTTATTACAAACACCTTTATGTTGGGAAGGCATGGAAATGACACACAGAAATGAAAGGCTCACTATGACACTAAAATGCACACGGGGCAGAAATTTCTAATACATGTATAAAAACAAAAGAATCACAGACAAAATAATTTGAAGCAAACTAGGTTACATTTACATAACATAAATAAAAACAAACACTACTTTCAGAATTGAATAAATTGCTGAAAACCAACATGGCCATTTGTTCTGTGATCCTTTTTTCTCCTTCATAAAATTTACTAACCTGGTCACAGACATTGAATGTGGGCTAATAAACAGAAAAGAATGTAATAATGGAGAGAAAAAAACAAATGTAAAAATTCAATTAAAATAAATATTAAAACAAGTAAACAAATGTAAAAGAAATGGTGCAGCTACTTCAGCATGAAGCTGCTGACACAACCTTACCTTCATAGGAATGTTAGTTATAGTGGTTGAAGCCAGATCAAAATGCTGCTGTACTAAAACATTCAGTCTGGTGGCCAGATGCCGTCCAGCCCGAACACTATGTACTTCACTGGTTAAGACAGGAGAGAGCTTTTTTAAAAAAAACAAATACACACACATACACACACAAAGAATACTCAGTAGTAGTAGATTATAGTGTAGCAGCATATTAAAACCTCAAAAAAATAAACTAGCTTTGAAAATTCTGTCCCTAGCCAACGAACAATTAATTAGATGCATTACATTTACACCCAAATCTTTCAAAATATGGCCTAAGTCTTTAGCATAATATACTCTCTGAATCCATGTCCCCTTCTGGGACTCACCCACCCACACCCACACAATTTATCAGGACTCCCACTATCAGAAAGGCAAAGCATAGCTAGTTTCTTTAGCCAAAAAGTTTTTATAACACATAGCGCGAAACTATCAAATTAATTCTAAGAAATGTTTGTCTAAACTTTACATACTATTACTTCCTCTTTTTTCACTACAACAACCAGAATCTCCTATTGGTAGTAAAGTCTTATCTCTCACATGTTTTGCATAAACGCTTAAATATTATTAGAACACAACTGCTAACACAACCATACTCAGTAATATAATTGCCTTACCTCTTTTTTAAGATGATCTGACACCAGGCTTTCTTCACCAACAGGGTAAGTATGAATTAGGACCAGCTCACATTTCTGGATCTGCATAAGACTAAAGAAACCAAAACATCTTGTTACAAAGCCATAATTCTACAACATGTAGCATCCAGAAAACTTGACAACTTATTCTTGGAATTTAAAGCCAGACAGGAGTACTCACTATGCACTGCAGCTTTCAATATCTCCATATATAAGCTTGGTCAGATTTCTATTTGCTGTATTTTACAGTATAAATTATACATGAAATGTTAAGATTTCTAAGATTTAAACTGAAATTTTAAAACATAGTTTCTGTAAGCTAAATGAACTCTAGTAGACAAATCCCAAGCCTGATGCAGTCTTTTAACAGAAAAGGATAATTTCCAAGTACAGTGGTACCTTGGCTCACGAACTTAATCTGTTCCAAGACTCTGGTCGTGACCCAAATTGGTCATGACCTAAGTCAAATTTTCCCATAAGGTTCAATGTAAATAAGGTTAATCCATTCTGTAACTATTTTTTTTAAATCACAAAAATTTGAAACAAAGTGACAAAGAACAAAGATCGTGGCCATCTCCCCTTGCCCACCCAGTGCACGAGCGCGCCCATCTCACTCCCCCGCATGACTGCAATCGTGCCCATCATTCCTGCATGACCGCACTGGGGATGGGGAGATGGCTGCGATTGCAATCATCACCTGATGTGGAGTTCGCAACCTGAGGCAAAATTTTTCTGAAATTTCTGTTCACAACCCAATTTGGTCATGAACTGAGGTGTTTGTGAGCCGAGTTACCACTGTATAACTTTTTATTCACCCAACTACTTTCAGAAGCATTTATTACAATACTGTTTTATTCCAGTGATGTATATCTAAATAATCTCTTACTGAAATAAATATTCTTCATGTTTTCCTACACTTCCTTGTCCAACTTTCCCTCAGTAAGAAAAACCAGATAGTAGCATCCCTCAACACATAGGGAATAGACTGGACTTCTCAAACTACTTGATGAATATGGGAAAAGACTGCAAGATCAGGACATGCTTAGTCTTGAGAAAAGATGACTAAGGAAGGATATGATAGCACTTTTCAAACACTGAAGAGACAGTCGTGCAAAAGAGGGTTGCAACCTCTTCATTACCACCCAAGACTGTGGGATATACAATAATAGGCTTACACTACAGGAAGGGAGATTGGACATCAGGAAAAATGTCCAAATTGTCAGTGCAGTCAGACAATGAAACGAATTCTTAGGTAGGTGTAGGTTCTCCATCACTGGCACTATTCAAGTAAAGATTGAACAGCCAACTGTTAGGGTTCTTTTAAATTAAATTTCTGTAATAATCAGGTGGGTAGACCCAACGGCCTGCCTACATGGTCCTTTTTAACTCTAAGAATTTATAAAATGACATGTGAAAATAAGGGGTTGAGTAAAAGCAAACTCCAGGATGCAGGTGGCGAAGTGGTTTAAGCTGCTGAGCTGCTGTGCTGGTTGACTGAAAGGTCGAGAGTTTGAATCTGCCCAACAGGATGAGCTCTCCTTGAATTGTCCCAGCTCCTGCCAGCCTTGCAGTTCGAAAGCATACAAATGCAAGTAGATAAAAAGGTACCATTTCGGTGGGAAGGTAAACAGTGTTCTGAGCACTTCAATGTTTAACCAAGCTGGCCACATGACCACAGAAACTGTCTGTGGACAAACACTGGCTCCCTCAGCTAGGAAATGGAGATGAGCACAGCCCCCAAGAGTCAGACATGACTGGACTTTAATGTCATGGGGAAACTTTTACCTTTAAAAGCAAACTCCAAACAAGAGTCTCTCATTCTTCACCCTTCTATGGAGACAGGTAAGGTGCTCTAAACCAAATCAGACCACTGGAAGATATTAGGCTATACTGATGCAAAGAATCTTTTCAACCCTACCAGATGTCAGAGACTGAATATGAAACTTTGAAGCATAAAATAAATGCTATACCATTGAGCTGTGGCTCCTGCAGTTCACACAGAAATTTCTTACCACCAAAAGGTCCTCAAAGGTTCTATTTTCAACAATGCAAATACAGCTGTTGTAAGAACGATCTAGAAGGAAGGAAACAGTCACAATACTACTGACTTGCACACTTACTGATCTGAGTTAGCTGCTAGCTTGTTATGCTCATGTATTGTTTCCTGGACAAACTCCTCAAGCATTCGTACATGGCTATCACTGGAAAAGGAGAGAAAAAGTCTTGACTTTAGAAAAACATGAAATCAATATAATATGAGAAAATACATATAGTCTTTTTTAATATACTGCTATTGCATTTCCTAGTGTTTTATCAAATTGAAACAGCTTTCCCCCCCTCTAACCCTTCACTGTTTCCTGCTCCAAATTAAATTTAGCCCATTTCAGTCCATGTCACTTTTGCTTGTGTTGCATTCTCTTTCTAAATTAAAGCGCATTTTTAAAACTGCACAAAAACATGAATTTAAATAAAAAATTCTCTCAAAATATGCATTTCGAGCTAAGAATTTAGTTGCCACACAGAGCCAGTGAACTGATCCTCACACTAGTCCAAGCAGTACAGATCAAGAAAAAATGATCATTTTCTTCTTCAAATGATCCTAGTACTATCAACCAGAAGCAGAAAGAAACCCATAAGAGCAATTAGAGAATCAAATAAGCAGCAATGATTAATAGAAATACCCACATATACCATAGATCATAATCCACTCATAATCATTTATATTTTGCCTCTTTTTTCCACAAGTAAAAAGTAGCTAATGATGTAATTAAGGGTATATTCCTGTGGCTGCTAAATGCTATCCCCTACCCCATTCACCAGGATGTCCTGACTCAATGACTGGATTTACACAACTGCAATGATTCATTGCCTCTTATTTAAGCCATAACAAGCTATAGTACCCACAGGCACCATCCTGAATATTGAAGCCATGATTTTAATATTCAGGCAAGAATGGGTTATCAAAGAGTTAAACAATGCTGTAGCCCATAGTTCTCAGGTCTGGGCAACTTGACAAAACATTGCTGTGGCCTGCATATTTAAAATGGCTGCCAGCACATCACAATCCACCATGACGTAAATAAACCAATAGCATGCTGTTTGATCATACTGACTGACGTTCTGTGTTTAGCTTTTTCAATCTTGCAAGAGTTGCTGTGAGAAAGCCATCTTTGCCAGCATACCTAATCCAGCTAAAATCTGAATTCAACCCACTATATTATGATACGTGATGTTATAAAAAATGTATTCTTCACTGATTTTTCTATAGTCTTTTTATGTTATCCTACCACATACAACAGAACATGTGGGTTATTCTAAAGATTCTTAAAAATGACAATTTTGAAGCTCAGTTCAAACTCTGACCACAAAATAGGCTCTCTATACGTAAAAGCAACTTAGTAGCCTGATTCCCTTGATATAGGCATGGGATTGACACCATCATTAGACACAATCTTTCAAAACAAGCAAAATAAGGTATTTATTAAGAAGCACTGTTTACGAAAGAGAATAAAAAGGGAATAAAAGGGACTGATACATTAACATTGTCAGTGCCACAAACCTCTTAGCATTAGTAATACAGATTATCCGTCCTCTGTTTCCAACACGGTCAGCATTCTCCATTAATAAGGTTCGGGCCTCATGCTGGTATTCAGTAATTTTACAGAGTGCTTCTACTGCTGCAACTAAACCATGAAGTATACTGCAGCATTCAGGATCTGCACGAGGATTAGGAGGTCCAACAGCTGCTAAGGCTGCCATTAACTGAGTAAGAAAGAAAGATGATGTGTTGGTAAATTTCAATCTTAATTCTTACAATTAAAGAGATTCTCTTAGACAAACAAACATTTCTTATGAGTTACTCCACACAGAAAATGAAATTACAGAAGAGATTCAAAATAATAATACTGTACAGAAGAGATTCAAAATAGTAATACTGTACTGTATTAGTATTTTGAATGTTTCTTCCCTATAAATCCCTTGAAATACGATGTTATATACTATGCTATATATTACTAGAAACTATTTCAGACTATAATTCTCTCAAGAACTCTACATATGCTATTTCTATTCTTTTGAAATCAAGTATTTTATACTGAGTATAACATTATATAATACTCATACTGTAAATAAACTTCTGCTTCAGATCACCTTTGTATGCAACATAAATGCTAGAATATTTACCTCTTGCTAAATTTATAAAAGACAAGGAGGAAAACTAAGTCAAGATCAGAACTTGCTTCCACTGGACTGTTGCTTCCCCCAGACTCAGATTACCCTGGATCACATAACCTCATACCATGTCATAGGGCTGAAGGTATCTCAAAACCTCCATACTCAAGTATTTTCATACACTCTTAGTGGAGAAAAATGCTCATTTTTCGAAGAGATAAGCATGAACAATATAAAAGTGCAAAATAAAGAGGCTGATAACTGCACTTTATACAAGATCATTACACCATAGGCAACTAGTAGGCAAATTTCAATTCATTTTTATGATCTACTACAGGTAGCCATCCCTTGCCCGACAAATTTTCTACAGCCACTGAACCAAATGAATTAATGCAAGAGGAAGGTGATGCAGTCTTAATATGTGGTCCAAAAGAAGCCAAACCTCTCTCACCAGAACTCTTTCCAAAGGCAATTGTTCCATTAGACTTCAGCATCAAGCTATTCAATAAATGCTAAGAGTAGTAGACTAAAACTGGACAAAATTCAGTCCCTATTCAGCCATAAAATTCATTTGGGTGGGTCAATACCTCTTAGCATAATTTATTTTACATAGTAGTTGTGAAGGTAACATGCTAATAGGCACAACTAGGTATACCACCCTGAGCTCTTCAGAGGAAAGGTAGAACATAAATAACCCAAAATTAAAAGGAAGCACAAAGATTTTTTTGTCACTTGTCAGTCACAATTCAGAGATAAAATGAATGCAGGATTGGGTAAAGAAAGAGCTCATATTTCACCTCTGTGAAAATAGTTTCTTCCAATGTTGAGTGCTCTGCCTCCCCAGAACTGTCTATTTGGCATTTTTTCATTAAATATTTCCTAACGAACCATGGCACCATAACAGTAATTCTCACCTTTTATCAATATTAGGAAACCACGGGTTGCAAATCATGATTGATCTGTCCCGAAGAAATCAGCTGCATCTAAGTTTAGCTTAGCCTGGACCCCACCTCATATTTTTTCTATTTGATTATTAAAAACATCTTCATAAAACCTAAGTACTAAATTGTACCTCCTGCAAATTTTGATCTTCTTGGTTCCAAGTGTTTAAGACATTCGCTCCAGAATCACTTACAATGAAGTTCACCTGTGTGTTTACAAAAGTAAGATCGTATTTGAAAATCTTGATAATGTAGCAATCAAGACTGCTCAAGCAAATATTTTCAAGAGGTTAGGCAAAAACCATTATCTGAACATTTCTTTCAAAGAACCTTAACTCCATTATGGTAGGATAATCTGGAGATATGCAGAACACTATAAAACCTAAACACTTAAGAGTCTTATTATGCTAATTTCTTAACAATTGAGTCCAAAGATCTGTGCCATTCCTTCAAGTGACATTCCCATTAATACAAGTTAATTTAATGTGAAAGTATCCATAAAACAGGTCAGGGAGGTACAAAACAGACTTAAGCATGTATACAGTTCTGTTAATCGAAATGGGTAATTTACATTTGCTTTCAGGCTTATAACCACAAGCATCCAAAAAGTAAAGTTTCTGCTTTAGAATATTCAATATTTAGAATATTGCTTTAGAATATTCAGTAATAGTACTGCTGCAGATCTTACATGTATATAGCTAAGTGATTTTTTTAAAAAAGTTAAGATTTTATCCTACTCTTATTAACATATGAAATTGTTTTTAGTAATCTGAACTATTTTATTGCATTGTGATGTTCTGGACTAAGTTGTTTTGAGGTTATTTTAGAAAACAAACAGGATATAAACAAGGCTCTAGTCCTAAACAGACTCATTAGGCATTAGGCCTTATTTACAATTGTTAAGGTGCTGATAGATTTTCTAATAAATATACAGAAAATGCAGTTGCTAATACTGAATCATAATACTTTCACAAAAGCAAATTTCTAGTCATGACTATTTTACAGAATAAAGTGATGACAATTTATTATCTCAATATTCCAGCAACTATTGAGATCTTTTAAGTTCAGTGCACTATCCAGTGGGAGCCTTACGCTTCAGCCATTTTGTCTTGAGCTCACAAACAGAATTGACTGTTTCAGGCAAAAATGAAAAACCAGTGAGTTATCTAAGTTCACAGTACAGGAACTTATAATTACACTGTTGGTATGATGCTTAGTTACAAAAGATAAATAGCTACTTACCAGTTTTTTAAAAGGAAATATATCATACATTATTCTACAATATTCCATGGAAGATTCTACAGAACAAGTCCATAGTGATCTTGATATAGGTGCAAGCGGAATGATTCCTTGAGTCCGATTTTTTATTAACATATCAAATTCCACATGCTGTTTGCAGGATTCTGCCATATAAGGGCAGTGATCCACCACAAAAACTGTTTTGTGTGACTCTGAAAAAAGCTTCATTTTCTTTCTAAAACAAATGAATGACATAATTAGGAAAACACTATACAAATCAAAAGGATTAACCTAATACATGAAGTCAATATTGCAAGAATAAGTTACAAGAATTAAAAAGATATTAAGACCCTTCATAAAAGATGTCTCCTTAAAACATCTACAAATAATATTGCAAACAGAATTAAAGCATTTTATTGAATTACATAAAGACAGGTATAGTACAAAAAGCAAAATATTGGAATACAGTATTTGTTCTCAAATATTTAGCTTACAGTAGTTTAAATTCTTAGGCTAAAATTCTACACCACTTACATGGAATAATTTTTACTAAAGTAATCTGAACTTATTTCTGAGTAAACATTCGTATGATTGCACTGTTAAAAGCACTGAGAACCTTGGTTCAGTACCTTTGCACTGTTATTCCTGCCCACATTGACTTTGCACAATCTTGCTTCATGCACCAAATCTATATTGAGGCTTTTATCAAATTTGACATTTCTCCTAATTAGTGAAGACCTTTTAAGATAATCAAATTGTCTCCTACAAACATGAACTTATTTCATTACCCATTTTCTCCTTCCCAAACATTTTTGAACAACTTGAGGGTTGAAATACTGCATAGCTGAACTAATGAATTATTCTTCTGGAGGACTATTCAGCAAATTTCCAAACTATTGATCAGATTTGTTTGAAGCCAGGAACAATGTTCTTCAACAGTTTAAAAAATTAAGACCCTAATTCAGGTGGCAATTGTATTCACATTGTGTCTAATATTACTCACTGGCAACAGTTTGTCTTTAAAAAATGAGTTGCAGATTCTTATTCAAATTTATTTATTTATTTGGGATACTTGTATTCTGCCCCATTCGCATAAGCCTCAGGGCAGCTTCCAGCAAGTAACAATACAAAAATATAAAAATTGGACACATCCAGGCAATAAATAAAACCAATAAATAATTTAACAATTAATTAAAATAACATTTACATAAAAAGGTCTTGGCCTGGTGCCAAAAAACAAATAATGACAGCACCAGGCGGACCTCACTGGGGAGTGCATTCCATAAGTGGGGCGCCACCGCAGAGAAGGCCCTCCTCCAGGTATTCACCCTCCTAATATTTTTCACTGAGGGTTCCTGGAGAAGGGCCTCTGCCACTGATCTTAGAGGGCGGGAGGGCAAGTATGGACGCAGGCGCTCCTTCAGATACCCAGGTCCAAAACCGTTTAGGGCTTTATAGGTAATCACCAGCACCTCGAATTGAGCCCGGACTTCAAAGGGGAGCCAGTGAAGCTGACGGAGGACTGGGATTATATGAGAACAACGCCCATTCCCCGTCAGCAACCTGGCAGCTCTATTTTGCACCATCTGAAGTATCCGGACTGTCTTCAGGGGCAGCCCCATGTAGAGCGCATTACAGAAGTCTAATCGGGAAATAACCAATGCCTGTATCACTGTTGCCAGGCAGTCGTCCTCCAGGTAGGGATGCAGCTGATGGATTAGCTGAAGCTGATTGAAAGCGCTCCTCACCACAGCCGACACTTGAGCTTCCAAAGTCAGCTCTGGGTCGAGAAGCACTCCCAAGCTGCAGATCCTGTCCTTCAGAGGGAGTGCTACCCAAATCAGGACAAGGTCCAGGTCCCCCACCCTGGAGCCCGAACCACCCACCAACAGGACCTCCGTCTTGTCTGGATTGAGCTTCAGTTGGTTGGCCCTCATCCAGCCCATTACCTTGGCCAGGCACCGGTTCAGTACAGCCACTGTCTCACCTGGAATGGTTGAGAAAGAGAGGTAGAGCTGGGTATCATCAGCAGTGAATAGGCAGCGAACTGGATTTCCCCAAAGCCGCCTTTAACAGAGCAATCCAATCTATGTCTACTTGAAAATATATCCTACCAAATTCAATAGGATTTATCACCAAGTAATTAGGAATGAAAGCAAAATCATAATTTCTTTTAGTCCCCCCAAAGTTTTTTTTAACTTGCTTTGATAACTCTATACCACCCCTTCCCGTATGCTAAGATGTACAATTTTACAATCACAGAACACTAATAGCAACAGCAGTTGCTGAGAGAGAGAGAGAGAGAGAGAGAGAGAGAGAGAGAGAGACGAAACTCTGAAAAGACAGATTTAAACGAGCAACAGAATGAATTAGCACTCTCAAACCTTTGTTTTCTTAGACAATTCCCATCTACATAGGAGTTCCTGTGAAAGAAGCCTCTCCCCCTTTGTTGGCATTTTTTTGAGTTACAACATACTTTAAACTTTAAAAATAATTCATAGTTGGGACTTGCATGGATCCTGTAAGCAATCGCCTATTTTATTGGCCTACATTAAAGCAGACAGAAGAAAAAGTTTGATCCCCCAATCTTGGTAGATTTCTGAAAAGGCGCTCTGTAGACCCAGAAAAGAGGTCTCATTGCGCAAGTGCTGTTACTCAAAGGCGTGTTTATTTCGTGCAAGCCTTAATGAAAAGAACATTTCTATCCATTTTCAGAGTCTGCAGTGTAACAGTCGCGCATATTCTATCGATTAGAAAGAGTGTAGGGAAAAAGGCTCCCCCATTCCCCCGGTCTGGTCTGAAAGCTGCGGCCAAGGGATCAGTTTCTATCCCCTGGAATACAGTATTTGTTCTCAAATATTTTCTATATGGAACCGGGGTAAAATACAAGGGGGAACCTGGGGCTGCACAGCACGGGGGGGGGGGGCAGTGTTTTGGTTTGCACTGCAGACGGTCTCGGAGAGTTTCTTACTGTAGTCTGCCGCGTCTCTCAGGAACCGGGTCCTGACATCAGCAGCACTTCTAGTGCCCCAGCCCAGGCCTAGCAGTCCCGAAGAGAAAGAGGAGGATTATTGCGCAGAGGTAAACAAAACGGCAGGGGCCTCCGCGGCTTCCATTTTCCCAGGCAGCCCTTGAACTCGTCTCTCCTCTGCAGAACTGCTTATCAGAAAATGGGCCAATCGCTACCCTAACGCCCTCCCGGCCTCGCTGTCGTCCCTCCGGAGCGTTC
The DNA here is from genome assembly GCF_004798865.1 of Varanus komodoensis. Lineage (NCBI taxonomy): Eukaryota > Metazoa > Chordata > Lepidosauria > Squamata > Varanidae > Varanus > Varanus komodoensis. The sequence goes on from NW_025335409.1 coordinate 9,339,040, forward strand.
ACGCCAGCCGGCAAACCACTGCTTCCCACTGTCGCGAGATCCAGGGAGTTGCTTCCCATTAAGCCAGCTGTAGACATAAAAACCTTAGAGGAGTGACGGTTTCCTGAGGACGCAGTTTCCTGGTTCTTTTCTACGAGAAAGTGAAGCGCTGCCACATAAAACAACGGAGTGATGCCAAACCTGGCCGGACAGTAGCGTGTTTCGCCACAACCCAGCGCTCGGTTCCATGCATAAACCTGTTGTTCCCTTAAATTGCAAGCGCAAACTTCCGTTCTCCAAGCTGAAGTAATACCTGATTTATAGGCAGTACGAATGCCCGTGGGAACACACAGCTGCACAATCTCAGCAGCACTGAAGTTCTGAATCTCCCTGCTGTCTTGATATGCAGCGGACAATTCCACCCAAGACAGAAGTCTAAAATAAAGCTTAAAGTCAATCCAGAGGCTATGCTCCAACATAAATCTTTTTGCATAAGTTTACAATACCACCTTAGTCTAAGCCTCGTTAGTGAAAGATCCTCGCGATATTGTAACGCAACGATTTATTGGCTGAAAATGCTGCAGGGCGTTTCGTCTCGCCCGCCCCGCTATTCTCTTTAGCGAAAGATGAGGCGGGGAGGAGTTAGGGATGGAAATCTCGACATATTCGATGTCTCCCTCCTCTTCGCGCTCAGGGGGAGCTGAGGTAATAATTCGCTTGTTAAAAATCCGTCTCGCGATGTTTAAGAACAAACCACGCACCAGGAGTTAGGAAGGAAGGCGAAGTCTCGCGATAACCGGTCGTGGATCTTGGCTCATCTCTTGACCGCCAGGTAGTGACTGCTGTGTGCGAGTGGCGGTCTCATTCTTCTCACCTTACCTACCTGCCGGTTTCCTCATGAGGCCGTTCGGCAGGCCGGCGCTTCCTCTGTCTTTCTCTCGGACTGCCGCCATTTAAGAACGCGGCGCAGCAGACGGAAGGTGCAACGGGATAGCGGGGGTCTCTCCACATCCCCCAGCTCGGTCCGGTGGCTGATGAGGAATGTGCTGTGACCATCGGTGAGTGCGTGTGTGTTTGTGCGCGCGCGCGCTCGCTGCCCGCTTGTCTGTCTACATAGTGGTGTGTATGAGGAGAGCGAGGGGTTGTTGCTCTTTGATTGGCTCGCGGGGAGGCAGGGGAAGGAGCGCGCGGGCGAGCGAGCGCCCGCGAGCGGGCAGGTGCCTCCCGCCCCGTCATGGAACGCGCTCCGCTGGCATGTCGGCGTCTTCGGTGAAACGGCTCTTTCGAACAGAGGTCGGCACGCTCGGGGCGAGCAACCTTAAGCCTCTTCTTGTTCGGGGAGGGAATTTGTGGGATGTGGCAGGTTTGGCCCCCGCGAGGCGAGAACAAACTGATGCAGAAAATACCGTGCTTGAAGAGAAAGATGTCAGGAAGCTTCGATTACCCAGGAATAATGGACTGTGAGGGGCATTCGTGGTGTATCCCTTGCATCAAGCGTAATATCCTCTCCTGGCCTGACGAGGCAAACAGCTATTGTCACAGTAGGTGGGAATTCCAAGATGCTACTAGATCAGCCTTTGGCAAAGAACGTTGCACGGTGGCCTCTCAGTTCACATGTTTGGCAGCTGCACCATTGCTATTAATGGTGTATAGAGTCCTAGCATAGTTGGATTGAAAGGGGTCTGTAAGGCCATTGGGGACAACCTGGTGTTCTGTGCAGGATTTTCAAGTTAACTATCCCTAACAGATGGCTGTCCAGCTGCATCTTGGATGCTTCCAGCGTGGGAGAGCCCACAGCCTCCCTAAGTAATTGGGTCAATTGTCACATTGCACTGACAGTCAGGAAGTTTTTCTGATGTCCAGCTGGAATCTGACTTCCTGTAATTTGAGTCCATTATTCTGTGACCTGCATTTTTGGACTGTCGAGGGATGGTCCAAGGAATTACAGACCGGTTCAGCTACTTGAAAACACTATTAAAGATTGAATCACTAAGCACATAGAGGGACAAGCCCTGCTTTAAAAAAATTAGCATGGCTTCGGCAAGGGGAAGTCATGTCTCACTAACCTATTACAGATCTATGAGAGTATCAGTAAGAATGTAAACAGTGGTGATCCAGTGAACATTGTTTACTTGGACTTCCAGAATACCTTTGCCACAGTCCTGACCAAAGGCTCCTGAGCAAACTAGGCTGTCATGGAATAAAAGTGTGTGTGTGTTGTGGGGGGGTCCTCTTATGGATCCCTAACTTGTTGAAGAACAGAAGAGAGAAGATTGGAATAAATGGCAATTTCTCCCAATGGAAAGATGTCACCAGTGGAGTCCCTCAGGATTCTGTAATAGGACCAATGCTTTTCAACCTATTCATAAATTATCTGGAATTAAGAGTAACTAGTGAGGTGGCCTAGTTTGCTGATTACACTAATTTTGTAGGGTGAGTGCAACTAAATGGGATTGTGAGGAGCTCCAAAAGGATCTCCAAGCTGGTAGAACGGGCTTCAAAATGACAACTGTAGGTCAGTGTAAGCAAGTGTAGAGGAGTGCATGCTGGGGCAAAAAACCCCCAACTTCAATTATGTTCTAGTGGGATCTGAACTAGAAGTGACTGCAAGAAAGGGATCTTGGGGAAGAAGTGGAAGGCAAACTCCATGCAGGGCATCATTAAGAACAGAAGAGAAAATAGAACTGCCAAAATCTTACTTCTCTTATACAAAACCTTATTGTGAGCACAATTTGAAATATTGTGTTCATTTCTGGTCACCTTACCTGAAAAAGGACATTGTTGACTTTGAATAGATGCAGAGAGGAGCGACTATGACAATTGGGACTGTTCAGCTTAGAGAAAAGGCAAGTAAGGGGAGACATGATGGAGGTGTTTAAAATAACAGACAATGAGGAGAAAAGTAGAGAGGAGACATTTTACTCCCTGTCCCATGACACCTGAATCCAGGGTCATCCCATGAAACTGACTGGTAGGAGGTTTAGGACAGATAAGTACTTCTTCACACCATGTATAGTTAAACAATGGAATTTGCTGCCATGGGAAGTGGTGATGCTTGCCAATCTGGATGCTTTAAAAGGGGATTGGACAGATCATGACGGGGAGGCTATCAGTGGCTACTGGCCTTGATGGCTGTGTGCTACCTCCTTTATCAGAGGTGGCATGCCTGCATACACCAGTTGTTGAGGAACTGGCAGGAGGAGATCTTATACCCATCCTGCTTGATGGTTCCTGTGGACAGCTGGTTGCCTTCGTGTATACCAAGTACTGGGCTAGGTGGATCTTTTGTGTGATCCAGTATGGCTTTTCTTATGTTCCTGTGTACTCAAGTTGAAGTCTAACTAGTGCTGAGGAACTAGCACTTCATATGATTTGGAAGTGATACTTCTATTAATGCAACATAAAGTAGCATTTGTCTTTTTTACAGCCACTTCACTTTGTTGACTCATTCAGCTTGTGATCATATTCAGCTTGTAATAATTCCAAAATCCTTCTCATATGTATTGTTGAGCCAAGCATCCCTCATTTCTTGTAACTGTGCATTTTGGTTTCCTTTTCCTAGGTGCAAAACTTTACATTTACCTTGTTAAATTCCATTCTGTTGTTTTCAGCCCAGTGCTCCAACCTATCCAAAAGGCATTGCATTTAGTTTCTGTCTTCTAGAGTATTAGCTTTCCACCCAATTTTGTGTCAGCTGAAGATTTCATAAGCATTCCCTGTACTCTCTCATCCAAATCATTAATTAAAATGTTGAAGAACACTGGACCCAGGACTGAACCCTTCAGTACTCCACTTGTTACCTCTCCTCAGATAGAAAAATGTCATTTGCACAACCCAACAAGCTCTGCTGGACTTTTTTTTTTTTTACTACTGTTGCTCTGTTATGTCATCTGAACCCTATCATTGAATTTCACAGGGTGTGCTTGGTTTGTGGAAAGCACAAAAAGAAAGGGTTTCCACAGACTATTCTATGGTTCCTTAGTACCACAATGACTTGTTGTGTTGTCTGAACATGGACAACACAACTCATCATGGTACTGAGGCCTGAACTAGACATTCTCTTGTCAAGAGTGGGCTGTTGCCTCTCTTGCCAGTTGGCTAGCCAGAGAGCACTGCTGTTTTGTGCAGCTGTCAGAGAAATCCCCAGTCTACTTGCCTCTTGTCCTAAAAGTCTTCTTTGGCGCATGAGTGGAAAGAAGCTGCACTGCTTAGCTTATTCCTCCACTGTCCCCCCATGCACATGCCTGAGAGAAATTTCGCACATGCATGAGCATAACAGGTAAGAGTCAGCTGGGGGTTGTGCGCAATTGGGGGTTGCACCACTCACCTGGTTCCTTCTGTTCCCCTTGTGTACTTAAGAGAAGCCCATGCCTTTTGCCTGAGCATGGATCAGGCACACTCCTTCCCCCACTGCTCCAGAAAGTCCCCTCTGAAGAAGAATGTGAGGATGTCTGTTCAGCTCCTTCATTCTCTCTGCTGTGCTTCAGAACATTAGCCCTATTCATACAATAGAGACTGTTTGGCAAAATTAGTGAGCCAAATTCAACTCATGATCACATTTGCCAAAGTTAGGAGCCTCATTGGTCCCTGTAGTGTGTCTTAGGATACTGCCTAAGCAGCAGTCCCCAACCTTTTTGGCACAGGCGATTGGTTTTGTGGAAGACAGTTTTTTCACAAACCAGGTGAAGGGATGATTGAAACACACTACATTTATTGTGCACTTTATTTTTATTATTACATTGTAATATATAATGAAACATAAAACCATAATGCAGAATCAGTGGGAGCCCCCCCCCCCCCCCGCAGCTCAGCCCATATCTGCTTCCGAGTTCCCTCACCTCTCGCATACATGCTGCCCTGCTTCTCCACACCACTTGCCGCCAGGCGCTGCTGCTGCTATCTCCGCTCCTTCCTTCTTTCAAGGCCCAAGACCCTAAAGGGTCGTAATGCTAATCTGTATTTGCAGCCACTCCCCAATGGTGATACTAGTACTGGGGAGCAGCTGCACATACAGATGAAGCTTCACTCACTTGCCAGCCTCTCACCTCCTGCTGTGTAACCCAATTCCTAATAGGCCACAAACCGGTACTGGTCCATGGCCCAGGGGTTGTGGGCTCCTGGCCTAAAGGATTTAAAGGGAAGGAGAAGAGTTGCCTCCATGAGCCCAATTATCTTTCAGGCACATTGAGCTAAAAAGCCCTGAACCAGGGTTGCTTCTTGTGACACATGAACCCAATCTTTGAGTCTGATTCTGTAATCATCTGTGGATCCACCTGATCTAGCCCACTTTTAGTTTGCTAATCAAGTTATCCTGGAACATTTTGTCAAAAGCTTTGCTGAAGACAAGATATATTATGTCAATAGTATTCCAGCAGTCCACAGGGAAAGTTATCCAATCAAATATGAGATCATATTAATCTGGCAGGATATGTTCTTCACAAATCCATCTAGTAATCTAGATTACAAGAAATCTAGTAATCACTGCAGTGTTTTCAAGGTGTTTGCAAATTGCCTGCTTTATGACCTGCTCCAGAATTTTCCTGGGGATTGATGTCGGACTGACTCATGTACAATTCCCAGCTTCCTTCTCCCTTTTTGAAAATAGGAACAACATTAAGTCACTTGGCACATCACCCATGCTCCATGATTTTTCAAAGATAATTGACAGTGGTTCTGAGAATTCTTCTGCCAGTTCCTTTATTACTCTAGGATGCAATTCATCAGGATGTGGAGATTTGAACTCATTCAAAGCAATGTGGTGTTCCTTGCCATTTGATTTGTTTAGAAGCAAGGATTTGCATACTAATATATCATGTGTTGGTTACATTATTAACTTTATGTAATTTCCCCTGCAGATGATATAGTGAAGGGAGAATTGTTCATGAAGGATTATACCAGAATAAATTTGTTAAAATTGCCACAAGATTCTTTTTGTAGCAAAAACAATAACAACCTTTGGATACTTTTAAGTGCAGACTTAAATGATAGGTGCACATCAACAGGAGAAGAAACCTACATTAAAAGTATAAATCGGTGATCTGAGGTTCTTGTGTTCAGTCGTCCTTGTTCAAGAGATTGTGTCAGTCAAGCTGGCTAGAATGCTGCTGGTCTCTCTTCTCTCCTTCAGATTTGCCACAATTTTTGACTCTAATAACCAGGTATTATTGTCAGGGACTCTAAACTAGAATGGCCTAAAGGTCCCTTTGTCCAACCATGAGAGACAACAAGCCAACAGGAAGATTAAAAAAACAAAAAACAAAAGCTTTTTATTGAAACATACAACAATACAGACCACTTCATTTTTCCTTCATAAGAAACCAGCATCATACACTAACTAACAAGCCACATGTTTTAATATCTTTAAGAGCAAACTCAGTCATTGGTCATTTTAGCTGTTAACCATCCATACATTGATCCTGCCTTCTGCACCTTGCTATCTAGAGAAAGTAAGCCACATTCCATACTTATCTTAACAGTGAACAGTTAAACACAAACTTAGGTGCCAGCAATTGCCTTTTCCATGCATGACTGCTTTCTCAGGTTGGCACACCATTATATATTTGACTTTAATAACTTTGTCGCTGTGAAGAATCCTTGTGGGTTACATGACAGACCGGATGCCACACATTACTATGTGACATGCCAGAGGAAATTACAATAAATAAAGTAATTGTGGATCAAGTTGTTGAATTCTCATTTGCTTTGTTGTTGTTGTTGTTAGTCACGAAGTCGTGTCCGACCCATCGTGACCCCATGGACAACATTCCTCCAGGCCTTCCTGTCCTCCACCATCCCCCGGAGTCCACTTAAGCTCACACGAACTGCTTCACTGACTCCATCTAGCCATCTCATTCTCTGCCATCCCCTTCTTCTTTTGCCATCTGTTGTTCCCAGTATTAGGGTCTTCCCCAGGGATTCCTTCCTTCTCATTAGGTGGCCAAAGTATTTGAGTTTCATCTTCAGTATCTGGCCTTCTAAAGAGCAGTCAGGGTTGATCTCCTCTTGGATTGACTGGTTTGATCGCCTTGCGGTCCAAGGGACTCGCAGGAGTCTCTTCCAGCACCACAATTCAGAGGCCTCAATTCTTCGGTGCTCAGCCTTCCTTGTGGTCCAACTTTCACAGCCGTACATTGCAAGTGGGAAAACCATAGCCTTGACTATACGCACTTCTGTTGGCAGGGTGTCTCTTCTTTTTAGTATGCTGTCTAGATTTGCCATAGCTTTCCTCCCCAGGAGCAAGCGTCTTTTAATTTCTTGGCTGCAGTCCCTGTCTGCAGTGATCTTGGAGCCCAGGAAAATAAAATCTGTCACTACCTCCATTTCTTCCCCATCTGTTTGCCAGGAACTGAGAGGACCAGATGCCATGATCTTAGGTTTTTTTATGTTGAGTTTCAAGCCAACTTTTGCACTCTCCTCCTTCACCCATATCAAGAGACTCTTTAGTTCCTCTTCACTTTTTGCCGTTAGAGTGATATCATCTGCATATCTGAGGTTGTTGATATTTCTCCCAGCAATCTTAATTTCAACTGTTGATTCATCTAGGCCCGCCTTTCTCATGATGTGCTCTGCATATAAGTTAAATAGGCAGGGCGACAGTATACAGCCTTGCCGAACTCCTTTCTCAATTTTGAACCAATCAGTGGTTCCGTGTCCAGTTTTCACTGGACACATATGCTTCTTGACCCACATATAGGTTTCTCAAGAGACAAATAAGATGGTCTGGTACTTCAATCTCTTTAAGAACTTGCCACAATTTGTTGTGATCTACACAATCAAAGGCTTTAGCATAGTCAATGAAGCAGAAGTAGAGGTTGTTCTGGAACTCCTTAGCTTTCTCCATGATCCAGCGTATGTTGGCAATTTGATCTCTAGTTCCTCTGCCTCTTCGAAATCCTGCCTGTACTTCTGGTAGTTCTCAGTCCACATACTGCTGGAGCCTAGCTTGTAGGATTTTGAGCATAACTTTGCTAGCATGTGAAATGAGTGCAATGGTGAGGTAGTTTGGCATTGCCCTTCTTTGGGATTGGAATGTAAACTGACCTTTTCCAATCCTGTGGCCACTGTTGAGTTTTCCAAAGTTGCTGGCATATTGAGCATAGCACTGTTACTGCATCATCTTTTAAGATTTTGAATAGCTCATCTGGAATACTGTCACATCCACTAGCTTTGTTGTTGCTCAGACTTCCTAAGGCCTATTTGACTTCACATTCCAGGATGTCTGGCTCGAGGTCAGTGGACCACCCCATCTTGGTTATCAGGGATGTTAAGCTCTTTCTTGTATAGTTCTTCTGTCTAATCTTGCCACCTCTTCTTAATCTCTTCTGCCTTTGTTAGGTCCTTGCCATTTTGTTCCTTTATCACGCCCACCTTTGCATGAAACGTTCCCTTTATATCTGCAATTTTCTTGAAGAGATCTCTGGTCCTCCCTATTCTGTTGTTTTCTTCTATTTCTTTGCACTGTTCATTTAAGAAGGCATTCTTATCTCTTCTAGCTATTCTCTGGAATTCTGCATTCAATTGGGTGTATCTTTCTCTTTCTCCCTTGCCTTTCGCTTCCCTTCTTTCCTCAGCTATTTGTAAAGCTTCCTCAGACAGCCATTTTGCTTTCTTGCATTTCTTTTTCTTTGGGATGGTTTTAGTTGCTACCTCTTGTACAACTCATTTGCTTGAGCGATTGCAAATATTTTCAGGCTGTATGGATTGTGACTGTCAGTGAAGTTCTACCATGTTTACAATGCTGGCATTTGGCAGATGTGTAGAAACACTGCAATCTGCATAAGCTATTGTAAAATAGTGATTTATGTAATAGATCTGCAGTGATATTAATTTTTTTGAAATCATATTAATATTTTGTTTCTCTACATATTTTTGTAAGAGCCAATTCATATGTTTGCTTTTTATGGGTATCTAGATGTGGGAGTCAAAGAAGCAGAATGTATAATGCATTTTCAGTTACATATAGTAAGATCCAGTTATTTCACAATGATTTTAGTAGACATGTTTACTCTATTCTGCAGTGCTTAATATAGTAGTAGTTTAGTCATTGTTTTATACATTTATGCAAATATCCCTTTTGGATTGATAATTGACATTACTGGCTCTCAGAACAGAAGTATTAATTAGAAATGTCTGTATTCTTCATTCCACATTACAGGCGGTGTCCATACCTCATTTCAGAACTGGTATTTGAAGGTTGCAATGCCAGCACTATTTGGACACAAACATTCCAATGTGATTCCGTGGTGCAGCTATTCCAGATTGGGTGTGGGAAGCTTTGATTCAAGTTGTAGCTCAACAGTGGACTTGCTGAGTAGTCCTAGTGACTATTTCAACTAAGAAAATCTCATATAACACCAACAGCTCCATGACATAACCAAGCCAGCTTGTAAGCCTGGCAGTTGCCCTTCACACTCACTCATATGGTTTTCTTTTAGAATTGTGCCTGTGTTTAAGGGTGTTTTCATAAGTGATGTAAACTAGGGCAATCCTATGCACACGTACCTCAGAGTAAATCCAATAGAGTTCATTGGACCTTGCTTTCAAGTAAATGTTGTGTTGGAATCCTTGATGCAGGATAGAAATGAAAGGAACCCATGAAAATTGGATATAAGTTTCCATCACTGTAACTACTAAAATTAACAAGATAGCCAAAATCAATTTAAGTATTACTTGTGAAATAAGCTCTTTTAGAATCTGTTTTGTAAGATGGCATTGATAGGGACCACTCCAGCAGCTTTATCAGGAGAATTAGTTAGGTCAGGATTAAGAGCAGTTCATAATAAACCTACATCCCTAAGTTTACTTACTTAGAAGTAAGGCCTGTTAAAATCATTGAGATTTCATTGTCTTGTAAGAAAGTACAAAATTGAGTATAAAATATTGAGTAGTATGTGAATATTTTTATGCCTTAATTCTGGACATGTCTTCATAATTACTCTGCTTGTTCAATATGTTCCTTGATATATTTTAGCTGATTAGGTTGGTGGTGGTTCTCATAAATCTGTTTTTTTCCACTGTGCATCTTGATTTTTTTTGAGCAACTGTTGCCAAATTAGAAATAAATATATTCCTATACTGTGGATCATCCATAGTAGACTGGTCAGCAGTTAAAAAGGTGACTCCATGCAGACTTTGCCTGCTACTGATTGTTCACAATAGTAAGGATCAGAGGATCCCATACCTATTAAAATGCTTTCTCAGATTGAGATGAAATAAGTTTGAATATTTCAGAGACTAGAAACATACTCAATACATTTTTGGAGTTGACAACATGATGTTGGTATTATGTAACAAATCTCTTGATTTATTTTATTTTATTTAGAAATGAGTTGCACAATTGAGAAGGCCTTAGCTGATGCAAAAGCTCTAGTGGAGAGATTGAGAGAACATGACAATGCAGCAGAAGCTCTGATTGAACAAACTACAGCTCTCAACAAACAAGTGGAAGCAATGAAGCAGGTCTGTAGTTTTAATTGTTCTTTTTCAAAAGCTGACTGCTTAAATATGACTATTTCCAGATTTTTTGCAGAGACCAAAGGAGTAAAATGCATCAGGCAGTTCACTATATTGTTACAGCCTATGAGAAATGCTGTCTTATTGGCTGTATATCTGTGTGTTATAATTGAAAAGGACTTTATAGCTTTTTTAACATTTGAAACCAGTTGAAATGATACACTGTTTAAGAGTCTTCTAAATTTGTATATATCCAGACTTAACCTTTAGATTTTTACATAATATTGCTGATTGTTTAGTTGGAGTTCCAGAAGGCTTTTCACAAAGTCCTGCACCAAAGACTCCCGATCAATCTTAGCAGTCAGGGAATAAGAGGAGGGGGTTCCACTATGAATCAGTAATTGGTTAAAGGACAGAAAGCAAGAATGAATTATAAATTCCTCCAGTGGAGGGAAGTAAATATCTTAGTAACTTACAGGGATCTATATTGCAACCAGTGCTTTTCAAATTTTTCATAAATGATCTGGAATTAGGAGCAAGCAGTGTAGTGGCCAAGTTTGCTGGCCAAGTTTAACCACACCAAATTATCTAGTGTGGTTAAAACAAAGAGGGATTCTGGAGCTCTAGACTGAAGAATGGGCATAAAAATGGGAAATGTCAGCAGGTGTAAAGTGATGCAAATTAGGACAAAAAAAAATCACACTTCCTGTATAAACTGATGAGAATGTGGACTAGCAATCACTGACCAAGAAAGAGATTTTGGGATTGTGGTGGACAACTTAATGAAAACATCAAACAACTACACTTAGAATATTGTATATAATTCTAGTCACCACACCTAAAAAGGCTAATTTAGAATTAGAAAAAATGCAACAAAGGGCATTGAAAATAATCAAAGGGCTGGAGCAATTTCCCCATGAGAAGAGATTGAGACGTCTGGCATGGTTTAGCTTAGAAAAAAGGGGAGTAATAGGAGACGTGACAGAGGCATACAGAATGGTGTAGAGAAAGTAAATGAAGAGACCATTTTCCCTCTCCCATATACTACTGTGTGTCTTTTGTTAAAGTTCTTCATTGTATAATGTATTTACAAGTGAAGCACATAAAATCAAAGCTTTTGGCAGTCAGTAGGAATAATTGATTTGTCTGTAAATGGATCTCACTACTGTACATTTTGAAAAGTTGCAGTACATCTTTTCTTGCTGGGACTTGAATATATATTCTTTCTAATGTTAGTCTTCATGAACATGTTTATCTTTTATTAATTTTGTAAAATTTTAAGTATTTATATTATGCTTTTCATCCAGGAAAATAATGTAAATTACATTTAAAATACCCACTAAAATAGCAGTATAAAACAAAATGGGCATGTGAGCAAACAGTCTATTTTCTCCAAAGATTTCTTAAACAGTAGTGCTGTAACCTGCTATTTAAAGCATGTTCACAGAGAGGATCAGATTAGTTGTCTTTGAAAGACAGTTCTACAATTTAGGCACCACCTCTGAGAAAGAGCCCTGCCTTTTGTATCTTTTATATCTACAGCATTTATTTTGCATATATCTAAACAGACTGTATGTTTGCATTAAATTTCTGTCTGACGCATTTTAAATGTTTTTCTTTCTTTCTGTACACCATAAGTATATATCCACCCATCAACAGAGAATGAAGTTAACTCTTGCCCATGACCTCATATATTATAATACATTTGTTAAATTTTAAGGTGCCACAAGACAATGAGCCAGTTTTCACATAATGCAAAGCCACCACAGGTGAATTTCCCCATGGGGCTTCCTGTTCAGGTGGCAGTTTCTATTTTTAATTTTCAAGCCACTTTGGGGGCATGTTGTAGCTTGTTACTTGCAAATTCACTAGTACTGGGATGTTGAAGTGTGGAGAGGCATTCCAAATCTCTTCGGCAATTTTAAGGTTGCTTGTCCGTCACCCCAACAACCCATCCTTACCTAGTTCACCCATAACGGCATAGTATAGCAAGCTCCAATGCAGCTTGAATATTGAAAATGGCCACCATAACAAGAAGCCCCGGCAGAAAATTCACCTGCTTTCATTTCTTGTTACATTTAAATTCCTCTTACTTCTAGGTCCACTGGTGAACCAACCATAAGTACCTCTTTTATGTTTGAGTTAAGTTTCATTTGAGTTAAGTTGAGTTAAGTATTCATTTTTGGAATATATTGTAAAACTTCAATTTATTCACATTTTGTTTTATTTTTTAATCTAAGATTACACTTACAGTGTATTTCCACGTAAATTCAATTAGATAACGAGATCTACTTCTAAGTAAAAGTACTTGGCTATATACCTTACATATCATTTCTCTAACAGTCCAATTCTGTGGGCACCTGGAAAAAGCTGGTGCTGTAACTTCATTCCTGTTCAGGCTACTTGCTATCCTATATATCAGGTGGCACCTTTTAGTCCATAAGTGTGGCATTTTCTGTGTGCAGTGGAATTGTGTTCAATGTGTTTCTCTCACATTTCTGTTTCACCAATCCTCTCCTTTTATTATATTTAGGTTAGAATCCCCAAGTGGGTCCAGCTGAATTAATTGGTGTGTTGCAGACAGTTGGTAGTTTATACTCTCTCCTGCACTATGTAGGAACTGTTTGGCTGATGTGCTTTGATATTTGAAAAAATATTAATGAATTATTAATCATGCTTTGTCATCCCATCATTGTGCAAGTGATTGTTCTTGGTACCATGTTTTTAATAAACCCGCAAAGGGTACTAATCTACTTGCCTATATGTATCTCTTGCTATTTGTGGCACACTGACATACAGCCAAAAGTAAATCTCTTACCAAAAGAAATCGCTTCCTGTTTACTTGGAGGTGAATCTCGGTGCAGATAACAAAGCAATAATTTAAACTTCTTGCCTGATTCTTTGTTCAGAAAATATTTTTGCACAGCATTCTACACTGTAACTGCACCAATGATATAGTTCTACTATCTTATGCTTGTGCACTGCTACAGTTATGCATGTTTTGCTGCAGCCTACCCACACTTGTTATTGTGTGGATGGAATGACCCTTGCATCCAGCTATACTCACTTTTTGCTTTCATGCTTTTCAAAGGCAGAATACTGTGAAATTGACTGATCAGGCTTTAATCAGTAAACTAGTTGAACTATTTTAATTATGTTGATTTCATCAGAACATTACTTAAATATTTTAAAACTTCATTTATTTTGCATTTTAATGAGTGTTGTGTGTCTGTTCTAGTATTCAGAAAAACTATGGCAAAGCTACCTCCCCACATACTGTTCAGAATATACATTGACTTTTGAAAATAGCCTTTGGATGAAAGTGATATTAATACTGACTGAGATACAAAGGTATTTTACCTATAGCTATGTCCAAGGGCTTACACATATGCAGTTGGATTTCTGGCTTACTTTCTTTAAAGCAGCTGATCTCCCAGGCCAGTTTATAAGCTGCTTTTGGACATCTACTTAGTTTCTTTAAAAGATTATTGTGGTAGGATAGGCTTCTGTTGAAAAACACAAGGTCAAGGTCCTCTTGGACACATTTGACTGGTTGGTTTTTGCAAGTAAGTTGAACTTTGCTACTGGTAGCAGGTTTGACATTCTTATTATCATTCTCTTTATAAAATATCCATTTAATTTCAGTACCAGGAAGAAATTCAAGAGCTTAATGAAGTAGCAAGACATAGACCCCGCTCTTCACTGGTTTTGGGTATTCAGCAGGAAAACAGGCAGATCAGAGAATTACAGCAAGAAAATAAAGGTAAACATATATTTATTTTTTTATATAGTGAGCCTTCACTGTGCTCAGTCAAGGATGAACCTCATTCTGAGCATTTACATAGTTCTAAAATTATACCCCATTAATGGTGTCCCAAGGATTCATTAACATTAAAGTAATTTATTAATAATGTTTATTACTAATAATAGTAGTTTTGTGCTAAAAATAATAATACCAAAATACCTCTTTCCAAATGTGATGCAGATCACACTACTGTGATCTGCCTGAAGTAGTAGGTGGGCACTAGGCATAATATTCTACTGTAACAGAAATCTGGATTGATTTCATAGTCTTCTGATCACTTTATTCTACAGTAACAATTATGGCTTTATTATAGTTTAAGTAGGTTGAGGATTATAGTTAATATTTTGCCAGCATCTCATAGTCCCATCCAGCTGAGCTTTTCTGAGTGGTTCAGGACATTTTCCAATCTGGCTCATTGAAGGGGATCATTGAACCCTCGGTATCTTGCTGCGATGAATTTGCTTGTCACTTCAAAGATAAAATTTTTCAGATCTGCTGCAAATTGGATTCCACAGTTGGCTTGATTCTGTTAAGAGAGGTATCCAGGGCACCATATGGTCCTTGAAGGAGGCTGTGATAAAACCATTCCTAAAAAAAGTTAAACCTGAACCCAGGGGATATTACCAACTATAGGCCTTCAGCGAACATCTCCTTTTTGTGCAAGGTGTTTGAGCGGGTGGTGGCTGGGCAACTCCTGGCACTCTTGGATGAAACAGATTATCTAGATTCATTTCAATCAGGTTTCAGACCTGGGTTTGGGATGGAGACTGCCTTGGTCACCCTATAGGATGATCTTTGCTGGAAGAGAGACGAGAAGGGTGTGAGCCTGTTGATTTTCCTGGATGTCTCAGTAGCTTTTGACATCATTGGCCATGGTGTCTTTCTGGACAAGTTGCCTCCTATCTGGCTGACCATGTCCAGAAGATGGTGCTGGGGGATAGTTGCTCTACCCCATTGCAGTTATGTCATGGGGTTCCACAGGGCTCAATACTATCCCCCATGCTGTTTAACATCTACATGAAACTGCTGAGAGAGGTTATTTGGAGCTGGGGTCTGCAATGTCATCAGTACGCTGATGACACTCAGCTTTACCTCTCATTTTCATCAAACCCAGGTGAGGCAGTTTTTGTTTTCAACCAGTGTCTGAACTCTTGGATGAGGGCCAATAAATTGAAGATCAGTCCAGACAAGATGGAGGTACTATTGGTGGGTGCAACATCTGATCAGTTGGGATGCCTTCAACCTGTCCTGAACAGGGTGACACTTCCTCTAAGGACAGGGTCCATAATGTGGGGGTGCTTTTGGGACCAAAAGTATTGCTTGAGTCTCAGGTGACTCAGTAACCAGGAGCGCCTTCTTTCAACTACATTTGATTTACCAACTTTGGCTCTACCTGGACAGACAGAGCCTTGCCACATTCACACACACTCTGGTAACCTCTCAGCTGGACTATTATAATGTACTCTACATGGGGCTGCCTTTGAAGATGGTCCAGAAACATCAACTGGTTCAAAATAGGGTGGCATGGTTGTTGGTAAGAACTAGTCTATGCACACATGTCATGCCAATTTTACACCATCTTTATTGGCCACCATTTGAAGTCTGGGCCCAATTTAAAGTGCTTGTGTTGACATATAAAGTCCTAAATGGCTTGGGACCAGCTTACCTGAAGGACTGCCTTCTCCTGTATATACCTACCTGTCACTTTAGATCAGGTTCAGAGGCCATTCTGTAAGGAGGTGAGGAGGAAGACAAACAGAAAAAGAGGAACCTTTTTGGTGATCACACCCCAGTAGGCTCCCAAGAGTAGTTTGCCTGGCACCTTCATTGCAATCATTTCAACGCCAGGCAAAAATGGTTTTATTCTCCAGACATTTTAATAATTGACTTTTATTGTAATTGTTTTTTAAATGAATTGTTTTATATTGTTAATTCACCACACTTAATCCACATTTTAATACTCTCAGTATTATTGAGAGTAATATATTACTGTTATATTTATAATGTTTAAATGCTTGATTAGCTCTTTTATACTACTGTTTTTATTGACTGTTTTGCATTGTTGTGTTGTGAACTGCTTAGAGGGGCTGGTTGGACTATTAAAGCAGTGTGTAAGACAAATAACTATTATCAAACAGAAGTAGCCATTATGCTTGCATAGGATTTTCTGTGCTCATTTGAAACGTGTTACATTTATCTTGCTAGAACTGCGTACTTCACTTGAAGAACATCAGTCTGCCTTGGAGCTAATAATGAGCAAATACAGAGAACAGATGTTTAGATTGCTTATGGCTAGCAAAAAGGATGATCCAGGTATAATAATGAAGTTAAAGGAGCAGCACTCTAAGGTAATATGTCTTCAAAAATATATAAAACTCTTGTAATGTTTTATTCAATTCCTCCTACTTTATACCAGCTGCTAGGGTTCTTTTATGTTTTAATTGCATCTGAGATGAATCTACATGTGGCTAAGCCTCATTACAAATTCTGGGCCTAACGTCTCTGTGGCAAAGTGGCAGTGGGAAGGTATGAATTGCATAGAAGAAAATATGGGCATGAGGAGAAATGCTTTATTCTTTACTTACCCAGTATTTTTCCTTGGAACTTCTGATTCCCCCTTCACTTGTATGTATCAGTTGGTAGCAGGGTGTGCAACTAAATAAGGTTAATCGCTTACCTAGAATAAGTTCAGTGACCAATATAAAAAGCACCAAAATAACTTTCCATTTACTATTTAGGTTAACTCCTCAAAGGACTAAATGCAAACTTTTTTCAGTCCTTTTGAAGACTGAAGGAGAATCCTGCTTGTTTGGTATAGAAATAGTGGTGACAAGTATGGAAAGTACCTGAAATATTTGGGATGCAAGCATGATTCAGAAATTTATTTTGAAGTAGTACGTTTAGGTACATAGTACAGTGTGTGTTGCCACAGGATTTGAAAAAGTCAGTTTACATTCCAATCTCAAAGAAGGCAATGCCAAAGAATGTTCAAACTGTCATACAATTGCACTCATTTCACATGCTATTTTATGCTCAAAATCCTACAAGCTAGGCTCGAGCAGTATGTGGACCGAGAACTACCAGAAGTACAAGCAGGGTTTCACAGAGGCAGAGGAACTAGAGATCAAATTGCCAACATACACTGCATCATGGAGAAAGCTAGGGAGTTCCAGAAAAACATCTACTTTTGCTTCATTGACTATACTAAAGCCTTTGATTGTGTGGTTCACAACCAATTGTGGCAAGTTCTTAAAGAGATGGGAGTACCAGACCATCTTATTTGTCACTTGAGAAAACTGTATGTGGGTTAAGAAGCAACAGGGAAAACTAGATACGGAACAATTGATTGGCTCCAAATTGGGAAAGGAGTTCGACAAGGCTGTATATTGTCCCCCTGCCTAATTAACTGATATGAAGAGTACATCATATGAAAGGCTGGGCTAGATGAATTGTAAACTGGAAGTAAGATTGCTGGGAGAAATATCAACAACCTCAGATATGCAGATGATACCACTCTAATGGCAGAAAGTGAAGAGAAATTAAAGGGCCTCTTGATGAAGGTGAAAGAGGAGTGTGCAAAAGTTGGCTTGAAACTCAACATTAAGAAATCTAAGATCATGGCATCTGGTCCTTTCTCTTCCTGGCAAATAGATGTGCAAGAAATGGACGTAATGACAGATTTTATTTTCTTAGGCTCCAAAATCACTGCAGACAGTGACTTGAAGCTAAGAAATTTAAAAACACTTGCTCCTTGGGAGGAAAGCTATGATAAATCTAAACAACATATAAAAAGCTGAGACATCACCCTGCCAACAAAATTTCATAGTCAAAGCTATGGTTTTCCCAGTTGTAATGTATGGCTATGGGAGTTGGACCATAAGGAAGGCTGAGCACTGAAGAATTGAGGCCTTTGAACTGTGGTGCTGGAAAAGACTCCTGCGAGTCTGTAGGGCTGCAAGGCGATCAAACCAGTCAGTCCTAGAGGAGATCAACCCTGACTGCGCTTTAGAAGGCCGGATACTGAAGATGAAACTCAAATACTTTGGCCACCTAATGAGAAGGAAGGACTCATTGGAAAAGACCCAGATGCTGGGAACGATTGAAGGCTAAAGGAGAAGGGGATGGCAGAAGTTGAGTTGACTGAATAGGGTCACAAGAGAGATGGGTGTGGGGTTCAGTGTACTCCGGGGGCTGATGGAGGACAGGAGAACCTGGAGGAATGTTGTCCATGGGGTTGCGAAGAGTCAGGTATGACTTTGCGACTGAGGAGCAGCAGCAGTGTGTGTAAAGGTGCTGGATTAACCTAAGGCAGTAAAGATGTGTTAAGCTATATTTAAGATGGGAGGCTTAGATTTGTATGGCTGCTTTTTTTGCTGCATTTCTATTAAAATGTTCATACAGTCCAATTTGTACCTAACAACCACTTGATTAACCCATGATTGGACAGTGCCATTCAGGAGTAAACAAGTTTGTTTGCTGCCTGCTGTCGCTTTCACCTTGTATTTCTGGGTTCTTCAGTGATTATCATTTCCAGTTGGAAACAAACCAGAGGTTTAATTGAATTTGTTGTTCATTTAAAACTTTGCAGGCCCTGTCCCCAACATCAGCATATACCTGACTTCCATTTAATGTATGAAATCCTGCAAAGAGGTCTGTAAAGATGAGTCACTGAATGCATTTTCAGAGCTCCCTTGATTGAGGACCATGATGAGGCAGAATTTCTATCAAAGAAGCTTTGTAATTGTGTTCAGCAGAACATGCATATGGAACCCTATTCAGACATTTGTTTCACACTCGGTGCACGATAGTCTAAAATCCAATTGGAGACGGGGTTTATGCATATACCCATATCTTCCTCCCTGCATCAGTCCTACATGCAATTAAGTAAACATCTAAAGAGTGGTTATGTTGGAAAAAATTGGTAGCTTATTTTCCTACATTTGATAAGCTGTGTTTATGGACTGCACATACACTTGAACACTGTGAAGGTACTTGAAATGTTACTAGCACTTAATTTTACTTTATTCTTTTGTTCAGGAACTTCAAGTGCATGTGGATCAAATCACAGAAATGGCAGCAGTAATGCGAAAAGCTATTGAAATTGATGAGCAGCAAGGCTGCAAAGAACAGGAGCGCATTTTTCAGCTTGAGGTAAGTATGAAACTCAGTGGAAATTTCAAAAGTGAACAAGATATTTTAAACTGCAAAATTTAAGGAATAAATGAACAAAATTTAAAGCTCTAGAAGTTAATGATAATAAAACAGTTTTAGATATATCAAGGTAGCAGCTGAAAATTGTATTTTGAAAGACATTGCTCATATATCCACAGAATCTTAAAGTGTACTCTGAAAGAGATTCTCATTTGTCATACCTGTGCTAATAATCAGGCTCCCTCTATGAATTTTTAAATTTATTTCTACATTACTTTTTATAGTGCTATAACATTTAACATGTTATTTTGGGCAGGCTTCATTTGCAGTGGCACAAACAAAAACCTGTGTTGCTATAGCTAACTTCTAGTCCTATGGAAACTGAAGTATAGCTAGTGATAAACTGTGGGGAGCAACTTAATGGTGCTGTTTTTGCACAGCAACAGGAAGGATGGGAGAAGCTTCCACCTTTAAACTAACCATAGTTTCCTTTTACAACCCTGCTTGTGTAACTGTGTCTTTCTTAGAGTAACCAAAATCAACTGTATCTTTAGATCCTGATTTATTCCAAAAATGTATATATAGCTAGCCAATTTCATATGTAATGGCAAACTAACCAGTTTTAAACTAAACTGGTTAGTTTAAAAGTGAAAGCAGATGCCTCCGTCTCCTCAGAGCTATGCGTGAAGCATGTTGGTATATTGAGGGAAGGAGCCCAACATTTGTGCATGTGACAATAAACCATGGTTGTCATTCTCTATGCACCATCTCAGTGCATTAAGTGTAACATCTTAAGTATTTTATTTACCCACATTCACCCAATAGTTCATATTGTCTTTCAACAGTGAGAGAGCAATACTAATCTCTCTGTGGCCCAAGTTTACGTCCTGGTGAAATTTAGCTATGAATTTTATTTGTGCTCAGAGGCATTGTTTATTATAACAGCTCTGAAGTTCTAAAACTCAAGACACTTACCATTGAAATGAGAAGAGGTTATTCCCAGACATTCTGGTGTAATGTTATTTCAGTCTTTTTATCTGTGTGCTGGGTTTGTGGCCAATGTTCTTGTTCAGAGATGCCTACAGTTATGGCAGTAATTGTGCTTAGTAGAGTTAAGCCAGGGCAGAAGTTGTCTAGAAAAAGTTGCAGGATAAAAGGTGATAGCCTCTAAATGAGGTGTAGCACCTTGGCTCCTATATGGCTGATAAATGAGGAACTTGTGCTTCTGCTTGTGCAGTTGAATTGTTCCAGGCAGGTTGCCACTTACATAGGAAGAGCCCAAACAGGGGGATATCTCTGGTCAAATAATAGGTTGGCTGGTGTCCCAGCTTTAACTTTAAACTTTTTTATCATTCAGTGTCACACTGGGTTTTTGACATGCATATACTGTCTTTCTGCAAGAGCATTTGGGACAGTCTAGTTGAAAATAATTGCTTCTAGTCTAGTAACAAACTAGCAATAGCAAGGGAACCGAGGAAGAAAGGGGGATCCAAGTATAGCTGACTTGATAGAGGAGGGTCTTGCTGTCTTGCCATTCTAATGCTGTTAGGGGGGAAGTTCTTAACACATGTCCACTTAAATTCAGTGTTTATAGTTGCTTTATATTAAATTAGACCTATTTTACTCCTATTTTTACTCTTCCTTCTTGCTTCCCTTTATGGGCTATGAGAAAATGTCCATCTGCATTTTGGTTCTCTTACTGCTTAGATAATTGTTTTAAAGAAAAAATGTATCAAAAAACATTAAGAGTATTGTTTTTGCTTTTTACAGCAGGAGAACAAAGGACTGAGAGAAATCTTACAGATCACCAGAGAATCGTTTTTGAATCTTAAGGATGATGCATCAGAAAGTACATCTCTTTCAGCATTAGTAACAAACAGTGACTTGAGTCTGAGAAAGAGCTGAAGATCCTCTGGAAACTCTGTATAGCTACTGCACATAATAGCGTAAAGTATCAGGGTTCACTTGTCGAGCCTAGTACAGCATTACCAAGTTAATGCATCCTAGAGCAGATGAGTTTGATAAATTTTTACCATGTACAGAACATTAAAACGACTTATTTAAAATTGCCATTAGTGTCCAATGTTAATTGCCATAGATATAATTTCTGTAGGAAACTGTCTGATGTTGTCAGTAGAAATTTTATATGGAGCCATGCAGAAGAGCTGACAAATTAGGTGCACTATTTAGAAAGTCAAAACTACTGTTCATGTAGGTTACATAAAGATATACATAAGAATAAAAGTTGTGCTCCAGGGCTTATTCACTGCAGTTCTGATACCCTGTTGGAACTTGAGGGAAATTGGTTCTGCAGGTTTAGCGATTGGGCTAACTTGTAGGGCATTGGCTGACACCTTTAGTACCCACCTAACCTGAGCAGCTTTATATTTTTCAAGTGGATTGCGTTTTTTAACTGAAATGAATTAATACTAATGCACTTTTTTTTAAAGCAACCTCTCCTGGGATGGGGTGAGGGAACTACTGCAAGTGCTAGTACAGTCAGCCGTCCTCAATTTGCAGAACCAAGAAAAGCAGGAGAAAAGCTGGATTTGTCTTACATTTAGGAAAAGCTGCAGCAACTGCTGTTCACACTTAAAGAGACTGGTTACTAAATAGGATGTGGTCTAGTATCAGTCTGTGCTAATAGCAGCTAATAGAAATTTTGCACACTAAGTTCATTTCTCACATTAACTGCCTTTGAACAAAGACGGGGTAGTAGCCATTTATACTAGAAGTTGGAAAGAGCTGTTTGAGGCTTTTGATAAATTGATTTCAGTTCATATTGCACCAAATAACTTTAAAATGCTGGCCTTACTTTTTTACTCTTATCTAAAGCAAGTTAAGTCAGTCAGCCACACACCTATTAGTAAACAAAACAGTAATTGAATTAACATGTGGTTCTAAATGTACTTTCTTGTAGAATGTGCATTTTACAAACAACCTTATAAACTGTTCAAGAATTTCAGAATATTATTTTAGTAGTTAAAGAATAATTTTTGCTTTGCTCTTTAACACTTCTTTTGGCTCTGCCATAAATAAAACCTGGATCCCATCATTTTGTGCAGTGTTCTGTGTGCCCCACAATGCAGCATCTTGTACCTGCTGAAAAGCCACTTTTCAGTATTTGTTCAGGATGGTAGAGAAAGGAGTGGGTGGCTACAGTTGGGGTGTGGGATGGGTGACTTCCTCCTTCCCTATATTTGTGTATAAGATACTAGGGATCTGATCCTGAACATAGAAATGTTTCATGCACTGAAACAAATTAAGACTTCATTAAGCGATAACATTTTAAGGCATTTGGAAACTTTCTCTAAAGCAGAGCTAGCTGTTTACAAATGTGATATGCTAAGATGCTTGGCAATGTGGTAGAATTGGTAAATTTGTTCTAATATGCTCAGTTTTCTTGACATTTGCCATGAAATAATGTTAAAGTTTTGGTAAAGAAAAGGTTACATCCTTCAAGCAACCTAGCTCAAAGTGCATACTTCTAAGTACTTTCGAGACTATTCCCCAGTATAAGCCAATCTAACAAAAATGGGATAAATCCAGACTTAGTTGAACTTAGGTTTAAACTGATGTAACTTATTCTAAATCTAAGAATTACATCCCACCCACATATACTACATAGACAGTTACAGCAGGAATGTTGATAATAATGGAGCAGCTAAACGGTGAGAGTTAAAACTTCAGTCTAAATATTATAAAATGAAGTGGGATTAACTGCTTGAGTTAGTATGACCCAACTGAATCTGCCTGCATGATTCTGAACAGTCTACCCCAACTTTGGGGTACCAATGTCTTGCTACAATTCCCATAATCCCTGACCATTGCCCATGCTGTCCAGGGATGATGGCAAGTAATAGTCGGATATCTGTAGAGCCAGTGGGTAAAGGCTGATCTGTTTTTCTACTTGTTTCTAAAACAGGTACCTTATTTTAGGCTCCATTTATAAGTAATGTAACTATATTTAATTGGTATTATGAGATAGTTTTTATAGCATGCTAATTTATTTATTAATGGTACAGTGCACACTCATCTGTTAAAATACTTTCACATGAACTGTAAGCATGAATACAAGACTATTTGTATATCTGACATTCCAGTTTTAAAATTTGTCCTAGATTTTACTTACACAGGGATAAACACTTTTAATAAGCTGTTGACGTGTGTGGCTAACTTCCATCAATTCTGCTATAACTTCCTTTTGAATATATGTCCTGGTGCCTCAAGTTACTTGTGCTGGCACTCAAAAGAACATTGAGAGTGCAAGCCTATGCATGTTAAGACTGAAACTCAAACAAGTTCTGTAATTCCCAGCATGTTCCAGCCAAGAGGAACTGTAGAAACATGCATAGGATTGCATGCTAAGAGATTCTCCAGTAATTGAGATACCCGGTATCTTGAGGGGTTTGAATCCTAAAAGGTGGCCTAAAATATTTTTTTCAGATAAATGATTGAAGCATTTAGTGGTCGTCCTATGGAAAGAAACCTGTTCATAATTTGTATTTAGACATTTATAATTTGACTTTTCGAAACAAGCTGTAGATTAAAGAAAAACTAGCCTAAGCACAAACTTTTGTACAACTTTTTTCTCCCTGTGTTGCAGAGTGGAATTTCTGAAAGCTTTACTTATCCCCTTTGTAAATTAAAGGTTTTTTGTAAATAGCTTAAAAATGTATTTTCTTTATATTTGGAGTATAAGGAAGTAATTACCTCTCTGGGATTTGATTCAGCACAGTCAAAATGCAGTTTCCCCAGAAATCTTAAGATGTTAGTGTGGAAGTCTTCAAAGTGTAGAGGTTGTTACTTTGCTGGTAATTCTTTATGGATAAATGTTTGATTATTGACTTGTAATTAAGTGTAAATTATCGTGACTGTTTAGTTCAAACTTTTGGCTGTTTAACATTATCCTCTTCTCTTGTCCAAACCAGTGTAACTAAAACTTTGAATAACTTTCCTTTTGTGTGGCATGACAATTTTCTATATCATTATTTTTGTACTGCAGATGCTTGGAATTACCTTATGGTTGAGAATGCAGCCTGTACAGTAAACTTATTTTTACCAGTAAATTGGGTTGGGTAGATATATTTTAACAATAATCCTGGTTTCTCAAATGTATGAAATGCATTTTCTGATGACCCTTCACTGCACCTTCACTGATGCTACCTGGAACAGAAAGTGCAGATAATTTTTTTTTGTGATTTTCATAAGCCCTTAAACACAGAGGCTTAGGCTAATCCTGTGTAGGGCAGAATGAGCTGTAGAGAGAATTATTTGCTAGATGGGCTACAATACACATAGGATATTCAGGCTGTAGAACATGAGAATCAGTGAGCTAGACCTCTGATTACAAGTTCACAAAAGAACTAATACTTGATTGGAGCGCTAGAAAGAATGGCTAAAGAATACTGGTCATATTACAACCATTTTGTTTTAGTGGTGTTGCTTACCTGTTCGTTTCTGGATGTGATTTAATTTATTAGTGCTAATCTTTAAAGCCCTGAACAGGACAGCCTACACTCATATAAACCTGCATGGGTTTCCCTTCTAGACAAAAAAGCAGCTTAACAGGATACTAATCAGTCCCTAACACAAAGAATCTCAGACAACACTTCAACTGCAAGCACATTTTTATTATAAAAAGGGATAGAAAATGGGTTAGATGTTTTGGCATTGTAACTCATGGAAGTTATTACCAAAACAAAGTAATCCTGGCTAATTTTTATATTAAGATGTTTACTATTTGAGCACATGGCAATCTCAGCAGTAAAAAATGGCCAGAGAGCCAACACATTAGGGCCATTCTTGACAAAAGGAATACAATGTTACATCTATTCTTTTTCAACACTGAAATGAAATTAAGCTCTGGTTAGCTACTGAGCATTATAGACTTTTCCATCTTTTATCACTTGTAATCTAAGTGTTGGCTTTTCTGTATTTAAAACAGTTCAAAGTTCAACTATTTTGGTCCACTTGACACAAGTATGCCTTGCAGATCTTCAAAATGAATGTCAAACAACATTGTTCTTGCTTAGTTGCTTTGCAGAGATAGAACCAGCAGGTTCACATTTAAATTTCCTTTAAATTTCTTGAGACAGCATAACACATGGGAATAATACCCCTATGGAAATGGGGTGATATATGAATATTAAGATAAAAGGCAGCTACACCATCATTAGGGTCTTGTTAGTTACACCAGGCAGGGAAAGGGTGAGTTACCAGAGCAGGAGAAGAAAGAAGAAGGGCATATCTTACCTGTTGAATATTTAAACGTTGCACTGCATCTCTGACTTTCCACATGAGAGCTTTAGGGATGTAATAAAACTAAGCATAATGTTCAGAATTAGACAAGTTTTAGATGTATGCATTATCCTCATCTAAAGTGTTGTAATCCAGCATCTTTCTAGTCTGAGGAAGAAGTCAGAGCACTGTGCCAACAAGCCTTCCTCCACTACTGAAATCCAGAGTCAGCCCAAGAAAGCATTAACACAGAATGCACCAGAATCCTGTCACAGATAGGCTGTATTTGAATAGAAAAGGACGTAGTATTGTATCTTAAATACTGCCTGTCTGCACTTAAAACATATGACACACCAGAGTACCAGATTCTATAATGTACAATGGAACTCCTACACTTTGAAAAAAGTGTTTGGATCTGCAGGCAGTTTTTGCTATTGTAGAAATGAAGAAACTGATAGCTTTTTTTTCCTATTTGCCCACCAAAAGCATGGGAATTCTGATCCATACACTGGATCTCAAAATCCTAATGAACCTGAGGGTTTCTCCATATACTACCTCTTCCAGTGAATGAACAGATTTAAAGATTATGACATAAGCCAGGGTATTCTTTCATTAATACAATCACTTGCCTTAATACCCCTACAATTAGTAACTGTGTGGTTCTGCTTTGTGTCACTTCTTTACCTATTGAAAGTAAAAAAGGCTCTTCAGTATAGTATTCACACAATCCCTACGCGCTTTTTTTTGGATTTGAACTTCTAACCTGGCAAGAGGGGGGATTATATTGCATGATCAGTAATCAAACAGGCAAAATCCAGCTGTGCAACATTAGGCTGGTAGGAAGTACATACCTGCACACAAGCTGCCAAATTCAGAGCTGACAGGAAGATGATGCAAGAAAATAGGATGTTCAAGTGCTTCCGTTTTCGCTACTGTCTTGGCAAAACTGTACCCTCTCTGCTCAGAGCAGAGCAGCTCATATGCAACCTTAAGAATCACCCCCACCCTATCCTGTGCCCTCAACCTGGGAGTATCCACATGTGTGGCACTGTTTTGGCCCCTTGAGCAGCAGAGTCTATTATTCTCCCTGGTTCAGGATACTGCAAAATAAAATAGTAGCCCAGGACAGCCATACAACAGTACCCAGATGCCTGCAAACCTGTTTAATCTTTTTTGAATATAAAAAGTACATAGAGGAAACATGTCAGGGACAAAGAAGGAGTTTCATGGCCAAGAACAGTAGTCTAATATGAAAAGAAACTTTGACATATAGGCTAGACAAATTTATAGTTGTTCCTCCCTAATAAAAAGCCCCCTTCAATTCCAGAGATGAGACCATTGCTTGTTCTTTTTCAGCTGTAGCACCAAAACACACTAAAATCAAATTAACCTGCTACAGACTTACACCCTAAAATGTATTTTTTCCCCTCCCCTTGGAAATATGAAATGAAAATAGCTATTTTTTTCAACACACAGGTAGTGGACACAATTTAACCTGCTTCAATTAAAACATTTTAGTACAGCTTGACAACTTAGAGCTGTCATTGGCAAGCAGTGAGAAAGTTTTGTATCAAAGTCTTCAACAGCACCAAGGCCACCAAGTGCCTGTTCTATTTGTAGCCAAACCTTAACTAATTTCCCCCACATTCTGTATATTTGGCTCACAATGAAAACCTATGCTAAAAAGGGTGGTGTTTCATACTGTCTTTGAAAATAAGAGAACTATGCACGTGCTTGAAGTGACCATCTTTTTCTTAGGGTCTGAAGCTTTAAAAGTTGCACATTCACCTACCTTCCATCCTCCCCTTCCCACCCCAATAATTTAACACATTGCACATAATGTGTACTCCATTCTTGTTACAAACTGTAACCAGATGAAAGTGCCTACATGCTTTAGCACAGAAACCAGATCACTAAGCAGAACATAGGGCTTCTTAGTAGGCAATTGCTGATCTTTTTCTAGCCTGTTCAATTTTGGTTGAAGGAGAAAGATAACAGAGGAAGTCCTCAGCAGCAGAGGATGCCTCCTCCTGAAAGTCTCAAGCCACACTTCAATTGTACGTCAGTTCACAAGAGTAGTGGTGTTCTCTCCCCAGCTGGCTGCTCTTTTCGGAAGAGGTCCTTGATCTGGGATAGCTTACTATGGATTCTTTCTCTCAGGGGAGGGACGTGATGACTGGGATCCAGGATGTTAGTTATTCTGCGTTCTCTCTCACGCTTCCATATCCGATAGGGGTGCGGTGGGAATGGTGGCTCATGTCTTTCTCGGCGCAGCTGCACTGTTATTCCTCCAATTGCTAGCATTGCCCATACAGCTAAGACAATGAGGTCTGCAAGATAAAAGAAATTGTTCACTCCATGGGTAGCTTCAATTATGTGAAGGACTTCCCTGTTTTTCCAAAGCTTCATTTTCTTAGTTCACCTTTGCATTTTATTACATCTACAACTCCCCCTTTTGGAAATCTGTCTTTACAACTAATTCTTCCCAAAGGCCATGTACTATTATCCTTGATCCCTAGCCCATTATCAAGAACACCTTGATTTGTTTCACTGAAGTGGCAAGAAGATTTGTCACTGCTGGGTTTTGTCTGAAGAGGTGAGATGTGCATCTCCAGCCACAGCAAAAGATCTACATCTCTGCCCTTCTTCTCTGGGTAAAAGATGTTTAGGAAACTGTGGCAGAGGCATTGACCCTTCCTTGGAACATTCAGCTCATTTTCTAAGACAGCTGTACTTGGCAACACATTCATAAGGCCCAACTTTTTTTGTTCTCCATTTCCATCTGAATGTACGAGAGTTTTTGACTAAGGGATGCCACATGCATCTCTAGAAGTTATCAAGGGTAGACCTACGATCAAGAAAGCAAACAGCCTTTCCCTATCACTTAGCTCAAGACATACCGTTAGGCTGAAAGGGCACGCTGGTGTAAGTCCTCCTAAAGTCTTCATTTAGAATCCTCCGGAGCAGGTCTATACTGATGTATGAAAGGCTTATGTACACGTAACATGCTGTAGCTAAGACTATGGTATAAGATCCTATTATACCACATGTCAAGATGTTTAGCTGCAGAGAAAGATTGGATCATGAATAGCTTTGAAATTATAAAATTAGAGCCCACTGTATCTAGCAGGTATCTATGCAGGCAGAGGTGTTTAAAGCTCCTTAACTTGGTCATGAAGCCAGACTTCATGTGGCTACTCAGTGTTAACTTCTTTCCTATTGCTTTTTCTTTTTCTATTCTACTAATGCCTTTTAGCACACGTTAGTAAATAAAAACTATTCTTGGTTGAACTGCAGTTTGTGCAGGAGTTCAAGGTTAGGGGTTAAACTACTAAGAAAAGCAGTCAAACAGAAACCAGCCAGGCTTTTAACCAGTATGATTCACCAAGCATCTGGTTTTATTTATTACATTAACTGAGCTTCTCTCCTAAAGTACACATGGAGCACTGAATAATTAACACAATATAAAATTAAATGCAAAACAAAGTAAGTATGTGGGAAATGGGTCTGGGGGAAGTGAATATAATGGAACAGAGATTTCATATTTCAAAAGTTTACTAAAATAAAAACACATTGCTTCCTACAATATATCCTACAATGGATATATTCCAGAGATTTCCCAAGATATTATTTATATATTCTGTATATATTATATATACAAGTAAATATGTTGCCTTTGAGTGCTGCTACCTACGTTATTGCTCTGTTCCAGTAATCCTCATATCCTTGGAGCAGGGCCTCCCTGAAATATCTTACAGGAAGGCTGAGGGCTTAAAGTGACAAGGGCAAACTCTTGCAAAGGTAGCTCAGCCAGAACTTTCTCTCCACCAAATCTGCAAGCAAACTGAAGCTGAAACAATTTAGGAGCAAACAAAGGCACTTACAACTCGGGGACAGCCAACAAAAACTACTGGGACCATCAAGACAATGCAACAGAAGGTCAGCCAGAATACAGCATCATCCTGGAAAACCTTATAGTCTCCTGTGGAAGTATAAGATTCATAACACAAATCAAAAGAAATTCTAAACTCCATGCAAAAGCCATTTAATTGAACTTTAATCATATCAGAGAATGGGATGTTTCTTACAAAAAGGCTCACTTAGTATACTAAGGCCAATATTCATAACCCTATCACTCTGGAAAAGTAGCTGCATTTAAGAGGAGTAAATAAAAAACAATCCAATTGTGGAAGGTCAGCTATATATTTTCACCAAGAAAATACTTGCAGGAATATTTCCTGAAGTATGTTTGATTTCTATATTACATAGATTCTTCAAGATGTCCCAGATTCATGAATAATATAAACATTCAGATAAATTCTTATGCAAATCAACTGTAATTAGTACTACAAGTTATTTTAGAGTGTAATTTATTTTAAATGGATAGTTCTGTTTATATACCACTATAATTTATGTGATTATTGACAATGCTCTCCATTTTAACACAAAAATAAATCTGAACTCAGCATGACAACTAGCAGTCTCTTTCTTGAAACTGAAGAGCTGAAAGTCAGCAGATGGGAGAGTCTTCTCCCAACACTAAACTTGATAAAACAAAACTATATTTCTGTGGGGACCCAAACAAATCAGAAAAAGTATGACTATGTGACATACCTATGGGAGTGAAGAAAACTGTAGATGCAACAAGGAACCCCAGCACTAGTCCTACAATCATCATACACAGGATGACAAAGCCAAATCGCCACCAGCAAGCCACCAAGAGGAGACCTCCAACAACGCCAGCTACTGCTGTAAGGCCAAGACTGACTGCGCAGCACAAGGAGGAGAAAAGAGGAGAAAGTGAAGTTCACAGTAGTAAGGCAAGTCATACATTTTTCCATTACCATCCATTTTGGAAAGTTTACACATCAAGTGTTCCATTTTGTTTTTTCAAATCTCATGCTAAAATGTTTCCAGAAAATTAGCCAAGTTTGCATATTGAACACATAGAATATTTAGAATTTTAAAGATGAGCAGATTTAGTCTTAAGCTTCTGTGCATTTTGTCCTAATAATTACAACTTTTGCTGCAAGTTGAGCAGATCCATCTTGTTTTTCCACTATAGAAAGGTTGCCATTTTCCCATGTTTGGCTAGATCCCATGTTGGCCAAACTAACATTCTAAACAATCCGAGCAATGTGGGAATCTACAACTACCCAGCATGGCAACTGCATGACCATAACTTTCCACTCTAAGAATCTAATCCAGACAGCCTATACTTTTTCGTTAGCAGAGAAAGGAAAGAGCTACTTTCCTAGTTAACAACAGGATTTATACTTGCCAATCAGTTTCCTTTTGAAAACAGAGCTCCTATCTAGTTCTACAGATGCATCTATTATTGATCTACCTGGGATGTTTTCTGGGGGAAGAAATGGAACACTGTTCTCAAGGGCACACACTACTACAATAGTCACACTTGCCACTTTTATCACTCTGGTAACCATGACACTTGGGGCCCAGCATTACTTCCCAGCTTGCAACTAGAGAAAGGATAGTGACCCTTTACATAGTGGTGCTGAGACCATTAAAGGTCAGTGTAATAGAAATCACTCTGTGCCCTCTCCAGTCCATGGGAGGCTGTTTCCTGCTCAGTACCCACACAAACTCCAACCTTTTCCTCAGCTTGGTTGTTCTGACCAAGTGCCAAAACATGCCTATCCTTCCTCCCCCCATGTCAGGAACTGTGGCTGCAATTCTATGCACATCAATCTAAGTCCAATATAAGAGGAGCAGGAATCAGGCACAGGATTGTGCCTAAATGAAAGGGGTTCTCCTAAAACCACACATTTTGGTTTGGCTGCCAAGCCCTACCAAAATTTGTAGACTTTTGTTCTCATATCTGGTTCTCAGAAGATTCACTTCTAGACAAGCTTGAGGTTATCCTTGAAGAATTACTACTGCATATTTTCGCCTCTAGGCACTCATATATCCCAAATGAATCAGCAATTCAACAAGCAGATGTAGATTTTGTTGTTTTGTGGGGATGCGGTAGAACATCCTCAAGATCACAGTGGCCCACGTGAATCTTCAGTGGCCCTAAGTCTACAGATATTTTGAATTTTAAACAATTTTAAATTGTTTAAAGCAGTTGAATTTTAAACAACTGCTAAGATGACTCTGCTTTTTGAAAGAAAAATGTCTACACTGAAATGCCTTAATTATTTATGGAGAACTAAGTATCAGAAATGGTCAAACAGCATGTTGCCATCCCTGGTATAAACAATGAACAATTTTCTTGAGCATCCGCTATATTAACAGAATTCATTCTATACCAAAATGGCAGAATTCTACAACTTGTATAGATTATGCAAGCTCCACATGATTGCAGAATTCTCTCCCTCTGCATATTTTATTCTGTACTTTACTTTTCATGATTTAATTTTTGCTAGTCATGAGGGAAGTTTAAATGTATGCAGATTACTGAATCTTCCTCTCCTCTGCACTTAATTTAGCCGTATATTTAACTTTTGACATTTCAGTAGACACTACCCACACATTTTCACACATATCGTCATAGCACAAAAAAAGAAGGGTGAGAGCCAAAATGACAAACAGGAAGCTGAATTCTTTGCTTATATATGCTGTACTTGCTTGCATTGCCATGAAATCGAGATATACATAGCTCTCCTGCTTATAGCCCATGGAGTTGATAAAATCTTAGAACTGGAAACTTTTAATATCAATTACAGAAATTGTATGGAATGCAATATGGACTTTACTTCCTCCTTAAATTTTGGCCATATTTGCACAGCTCATGCAACAAGTCCATTCAGGGCCTTTTGGTGCCACTTGAGAAGTCCTCCTTATACTCAGTAGTTCAGGAATTTATGAATGATGGTCTCATCAGACAAAGCTTGCCAGCCATGGTTACCAGGAGCACTCACATTTCAATGCCAGCTTTCAATCAAACATTTAAGGAGCCCACATAAATTCTTCCATAACTCTGCTTACCATCATAATTGAGAGATGAAGTTCTGCTAACAGCTATGAAGAAAAAAAACGCCACAGAGATGAAGCCCATAAAGAACAGATCTAAGGAGAGAAGTTAGAAATACTATTTAAAATAGTGTTTTTCCAGGAGAGAGTAAGTAAATATTAAAAGAGTTTTTTTGGTTTTAAGAAGACTCTACAAGACTCTTTTGAAGCAATGGGGCTGAGAGCAGATGCTGTGCAATCCTGATCTATTCTCACAGATATGGTATTATTTCATTGACTACACTGTGCACTGGGACATGCAAGTAGTCAAGGCTCCCATAAGGCCAAAATATCCACCCACAGAAGAGACTGCCTGCGGTGTCTCTATCTGCCTGCACAGGGGAAAGAATTCTGTAATCACTCTAGATTAGCCATAATTTAGCAGACAAGTGGCTTAACAGACAAGGGACACTGCAGAATTACCCTTCATAAAACTACTTGTTCCTTCTCTAGAAGAGTTATAGCTCTGGGATTGCCTCCTGCTGATCTTCAGATCTGTGACTCATTAAACACACACAACACAATGGAGATAAACACTTTTTTCCTAAATGCTCTATAACAGGAGTTGGGACATTGTTGACCCTCTGAAAGCTGTTGATCAGAGTTCAATAAATTTAATTTTGTGGAGAACTGCATCTCTCTGCTTTGCCCACAGTACCTGTTTTCCAGAACCTGTGCCCAAGGAAACAGATAAAGAGACCAAGGACAGCGAGCGAGGTGAAAAATATTTTGGTGGAAAGATTTCCTGTAGAAGAGGAAACAAGAGAAGAATGATTAAGTCCATTTCACGAGTAGCTGTTGGACTTTACAATTTAACTGAGGACCATGGGGTAATTTTCCTCCAAGGATTGCTTAAAAGGTAGCTTTGGGCTACAATGATCCATGCAGAGAAGGTATTTTCCATTGAGTTTTTACAGAAGATGAAGGTCAATATTGAGGTCATTCTTCTACAGTTGTCAGACTGCTTAAACAAATAACAGACCCCACTTTGAAAAATCATAGGGATACTTTAATTGCTGTAATTTCTGTTTTAAAATTAATAAAACTGCAGCAGCTATCCTTCCTTCAGAATCCTTCAGCTGCTAAAGCAACTGCACAATTTAGACAAGCATAATAAAAGAGTAAAGGCACCATTCAACACAGCTGGCCATTTCTTGTTTAACACAATCTATGGGCTTCCATTCTTTTCAAATTTTACTGCACAGAGGTAATTTTGTCAAATAGTTTCATTTCCATCTCTATATACTGAGAGTAGGATTTATAAAATAGAGAAATGAAAATGACAATATTGATTTCTCACATAAGGACCCCAAGAGGAACAAATTAAACATTCTCCTAATCGCACATAGCTGCACAGTTAGAAATATGCGTAGTGAAGCATTTTCTGATAGTTGTATTTACTCCTCTGTATCACACATGTCTCCAATTTGGACTGGGACCATGCCATTCCAAGAAGGGGGAGGTTAAGCCTTCATCCCACCCATTTTCCCCTGAAATTTATCTCCCCCATACCTAACAGCTGCCTCCAGTCTTCTAGTTACGTCTTCTGTTAGCAGCCAGTTCCCAGAGTGCAGGTGATTAATTAGAAAGGCTGGTTCAGCCACCCTCCCTGCTGGTTCTAATGCTACTGGGGCAGGAGAATACAAAAGCAGCAGCCATAGCAGTTTTATACTGTAAGGATCTATCATTTTTGACTCCCAATCCAATGACTCAATCTCATTTCAGAAAGAGTAAATTCAGGATGATACCAGGTGCATTAACCTTCCATATCCATTCCCAAGGAGTTGCAACTGGGGGGGTGGGGGGTGGGAGACTAGCCCCTTGGTCACCAAAGAATTGGAGAAATTGTGTATATTTTCAACTGACTTACTGAGAGTGGAGCAGTTATTCACCGAATTGGAGAGGCTGCATGCATAGGTGTGAGCTGGCACATATGCAGCTGAGGTGTTCCACAGTGGGTCCCTCACTATGACATTGTATATCACTCCTTGCCCTGGGAGTGAAGAAAAGTACAAGTCTGTTTTGTCTTGGTTAGTCAAGGTCATCACCTGTGGGGGACATAAAAAGAATGCTGACAGGATGGAAGAAGGGACACACACCACTTCTCCAGCACCTCAAATGTAGAGGTGAGCATTATGTTTACTCTTAACACACTGCATTATTCTTTTAAATATTAGCAAATCTCCTTTCAAGTGAAGAGTCTCCAAGGCAGTTAACAAGTTGTACTAAAAGCAATACAAGATCAAGACCTAGAGACTTCTATTGAAGCAAGTCACCTCAAATGCAGGCCACAAAAGGTTTCAGGGAGATATTCACTGGAAAGAGACTGAAGAAGTTACAGCATGGTAAGTCTGCAGACAACATTCTTAGTCCCACTATTTTAAACTGGTGAATTTTCCTACCGGCAGTTGGCATTGCTATGAAATGGGCTTCTAATAGCAGATGCTGAAAACTGCAAGTTTGGAAGATCTGTTGACTGCATTTTTGTTGAGTATGTGTTTTATTCAGCTCAGACTTCAGCTCTGCCTTGTTCTCAGTCTTTTATGGAAAGCTGCGTGCTTTCTGTGACAGCCATTCTTCAAATTGCCAAATGTACCCACAGTCTCAAACGTTGCCTATTCTGAGCTGCTTAGTCATACAGCAGGATCCCAGAAGTACCATGAAAACACATAACAAAACTGTGTGACTTACTTTAACCCCATTAGCTATGACATGTTGCACATCAGACATCTTCCTCATGTGGCTCACAAATGTTACTTCAGACAGGTCGTTCTCTGGCAGGAAATACCGATAGATATCATAGTACAGTCGCTGTCTAGAGTTGTGACTAGTTGTAGAATCACATGAAGGTGGATTTGCACCTCTGAAAAATTACAGGAAGAACATTTGAGTGGAGCTTCGCTGAATGTCATACTTCACTTTAATGGTCCAAATATCACACTTCTATTCAATGTTCTGAAGTTTTAAGTAACTATCACTGTTCCCCTCCCAAACATTACAAAACCTATTCATACATTTTATTATTGCCTAGTGACAGAAAGACAAACTCAAGATTACAAACATGGGCAGACATGGTTAGCTTAACTCTGAAAACCACCATAATCTCCTCTTTACCTTTAGGGTTTAGAAAACAAGTATGTCTTAAGATCTGACAGAACCCAACCTAAACAACGTGGTTCAGAATTGTATGCAAGATCCCTTGTGTGGGACTGAGGACTGGTTGCACATACCTCATGTACCCCAGATTTGCCGGGGCAAATTTAATGTGCGTCTCAGCCAAGTTATACTCTACATAGATATTGGGGTCAATTTCCAAGTTGAATTCCAGGTTGCAACCTCCAGGAATTGGATCTGGACAAAAAGAATCAAAACAACTAAAGTTAACATGGGGTATTACTGATTTCCAACCACTTGTGAAATCAAGTTACTGTTATGTTCATTGATTTTGCTAACAGGTCGCAATGGCACGCAGCCATGCTGGTTCCCGGCAAACCATGATTTGAGAAATATGAACTAGCTTCGTGGATGCATGACACCTCCACTGCCATGGGTCAGATGTACTAACTGAAGCTGTTGTTCCTTCACAAATTGATGGTGGAACCATAGTTTGAAGTGGTGTTAGATCAACACAAATAGTATGAAATAGTAGTCAACAACGACAAGGGAAGAAAAAAATAATTCCCAAGGAGAAGAAACAAATAGAGGAGAGAAAACCAAAGAGAGAAAGTGGGTCTGAGATGAAGTTCCAAGACTGAAGAGCAGAAGGAAGTCCTTTAAACATGCAGGATATTCTAAGCAGCTGAGAGTAGCACAGGTATGGGTCTGGAAATAAAGGTCAGAAAGACGGAGCGAAAAAATAAGGCTGTGTTAAAAAAATTAAAGACAATGTCAAAGAACCAGGCCTTTCTTCATCTCAGCATGATTTCCCAGGGAAGCCTTTACTCTCTTGCTGGGCAACCAACCTGTAGACCTCCACATGTTTTCACCTACAAATTCCATTAGCTCTGCTGGTTAGGGCTGATGGAACTGTGGCCCTCTAAGCATTTTGGCCTACAAAACATGAACTCCTCTTATACTATAACTAGGGATTTGTACTATACACACTAGTGATTTATACAGGAAATATGTCTAGATTATTTAAAGTGCCATGGGTAATTTCAAATCTGACTGCAGGAAATAAAAAAAGAATACCTCTTTCAGTTTGAGAGAAAGAAACTGCCGTGCTGAACACTTGATTGGCATCCACAGCTTGCAAATACCAGGTACACACAGTCTGCTCCGGCCGAAGAATATAAACCAGCCCTTTGTCTACCCCTGTTCCCGAGTTGTTTGTGGATGGTTTCTGGAAAGCAGACAGAATTAATGCATACCTCTAAGAATGCTTTTCAGCTAACAGTGCAATCCTATGCATGCCTACTCAGAAGCCAACCCCAATGGGACTTTCTCTGTATAGGATTTTTTGTCAATTTCTCTGCATGCTCTCTCACTCAATATACATCACAGTTTTCTGGAGTGAACATCCAACTGCCCAGATTGAAAGGTCACAGCAAGCCAATTGCTACCTCTGTTCATCAGCTACCACATTTTTGCAACAACCTGGACTTTTACACATGTTGGGATTTCTGGGAGTATAGCTTCAGATAAATTGTCAGAAACCTGATGGCAACATAATTTAGGCATATGGGAATCATATATTTGTCTAGAGATTACTTTTGATCATGTCCTGAAAAGGACATTTTAACTCATTGTGAGACAGCTTTACTGACAGTGAAATTCAGTTTTATTCTCAATTTGACATATACTACAATGTATTCATCTTAATATAACAAATGACAGCCAAAATGAAAATAATCCTAACAAACTAAATGATGCCAAGTAAGAACTACTCAACCATTAGTGGATTTTGTTAAAAGCCCAGAAATGCTGTCCTTCTAATGACAGAATGAGCCCCTTTTTTTCTCCATAGTTCCTAATTGCAACCCCTTTACTTTCTCCCTATAAATTCTAGACAGTGTTGCAAAATTTTGCTTGGGTCTGCCTGGATGGGAACCTTAAGTTCTATCACTGAAGGAAGGCAATATACAAATGTAATAAACAAATAAATGGAGCCCAAAAGTTCACTTCAAAAGCACATTTTGTCCTTCATTTCTTCCCTTAAGCAAGGGTGCAGAAACTCTTCCATCTGAGCACCATTTTGGAGATGTTTTCAGGAGCTGCATTCCAGAGGTGGTTGGGGCACAGGGTTTGCAGGGAAAAGGGGACAAACTAATGGCAAAAGGACAAGCCTAAAAGTACCCTCAGATGTTAGCAACAAGCTCTTACTGCCATTAACTAAGCTCTAGGAGAAGCATCTCAACCTTTCAAAGGAGGAAATACTGCTCAAAAGCAGAGAAAGAAAACAAATGACCAGTGGTTAGGAAAGGGGGTTGATATGGATCCCACCCCGTAGGTTCTGCATCCTTGCTTTAAGCCCTGTTATAGGTATGTTTTAGTTCCCAATAGAACTGAAACAAGTCTTTGGCTTACACATTTCCACTTCCACTGTCCCCATAAATGTTCCTCCAGACAGAAAGTAGTGCATAACTCAGCGCATCCTGGTTCATGTGCCTGAGGCCTCCCTGACCCTGCTACTTTTAGTCTTTTAGTTCAGATAATGGACAGCTTCTTTGGGGCTGTTCCTGATGCAAATGAACCATGCACTAGACCATGGGTCCTCAAACTACGGCCCGCGGGATGGCTCTAGCCCGCCATGCCCATTTATCCGGCCTACACCGCTGCCTCCCACCTGTGCACGTGCTCGCCGTGCGGGCGGGAGGTGGTGGCTTGCTCACTTGGAGATGGTTTTGGACTCGTTGGGAGATCTCCCAGCAAGTTCAAACCCATCTCTGAGGGAGCAAGCTGCTGCCGCCTGCCTCCCCTGTACACGCGTGCTCGCCGCT
The DNA here is from genome assembly GCF_004798865.1 of Varanus komodoensis. NCBI lineage: Eukaryota > Metazoa > Chordata > Lepidosauria > Squamata > Varanidae > Varanus > Varanus komodoensis. Next base: position 9,377,581 of record NW_025335409.1, read on the forward strand.
GCCTTGTAGCACAGGCTGGAGGCGGTGGCTTGCTCGCTCGGAGATGGATTTGGACTCACTGGGAGATCTCCGAGTGAGTGAGCTGCTGCAAGCGCGCCCAATGCCACCTTGTGCGCACCTGACGACGCCTCATCGGCCCACGCACCCAGGCCCTCCCTCCTCACCAGCCCGCGGGTGTAGCCGCTGCCTTTCAATTGGCCCCCTATTGAAAAAGATTGAGGACCCCTGCACTAGACCCACAGATGTGTTATTTTTTAACCAGGTAAGGTAGAACAGAGGAGAGGTGCCCTTCAAACAGGCTTAAAGGTCCTCATACTAAAGGAAAACTGTTGATACGAGGACGACCTGTCTTGCTGGAAGCCAACTACAAAAAACAGAAGAAGAATTGGCCGTGCTGTATCTAGTGTTAAAATATTGCTGGTGCAAGATGCCAAATACCTTATCAAAGGAGATGGTCACATTCTTGTGATGGGTGTGGATCTGGAAGACAATGACAGTCACATTGCTGGGAATATTCCTTAGCACAGCTTCAGCTGGAATGGTTTCATTTAGCAATACATCCTTATACTTTCCCAAGGAAAGCTCAAGGAGAGGGCCTGCATTAAAAAAGAAAAACAACTCTTAAATACAAGTTAGTTATCTTGAATGACCAATGCCTGCAGGTGAGGAAAGCACACACTGGTGCAACATGAAGTTTAACTGGAGTGGTTATTATATTATCAAGTACTCCTGGAAGTTAAGAATGCTTCATATAAGATACTACCTATATCTTATGCTGACTCTTGAGTCACCTGATAACCTTCATTCCTGACAAGACTAGGTGTTCCTGAGCCCTGCTGGGGAGTCACAAGGACCCATCAACTTCCCTGAAACTCTACCTAGGTAGACTTTCTGGAGTTGGTGAGCCTTTTACCTTTGGCTTCCTCTTTCAAATTAAATCACATGGACTAATCAAGGTGTCCCCAACCTTCTGAGTCAGTATACACATTCAAAATTTTGAGGCTAATGTGGACTAAAATGGCTGCCATGGGGCATAGCTGGTAACAAAAAAAACTCCTTTTCCCAGAAGGCAAACTGGTGGGAATAAAAGAAAAGCAACCTGTCCAAGAACAGAAGTACAAAGTTTGTGCTCAAAAGGGTTTTGTGCTCAGAAGGTTTTGAACCCAAACAATGGTAGCACTGGAGGGCAAAACTTCACTATACATAATGTTTAAAACATCAGGAGGGGCAGGAAACCTGAGGGCACCAGAAGAGGGGCCTGCAAGTACATTGGGTGCCATAGACATCATGTTGGAGATCCCAGGGCTAGATGTAAGAACATAGCATAAGAAGAACCACACTAGATCAGACCAAAGGCCTCAACATTCTGTTACCTCAATAGTCAACCAAATACCGATGGGAAACCCACAAGCAAGGCAAAAATAGCCCTTTTCTATAGTGGCTCCCCAATTACTGGTACTGAAAGGTCTGCTGCTTCTGAAGGTGGAACATGTGGTCACCATGATAAGTACTATTGACAGCCTTCTTCTCCCTTTGCCCAGTCCTTTTTAAAAGCCATCTCCGTTAGCTGCCTTCACCATATCATATGGAAGTGAATTCCATAATTTTACTATGTGCTGTGTGAAGTATTTCCTTTTGTCTATCCTGAATTGCACCCCTTCCATTTAATCGGATAAGCCTGGACTCTAGGTCCGGATACTTCAATTGGTTCAAAATAGAGCTGCCAGGCTGCTGACAGGGACTGGACATTGTGTTCACATGACTCCAGTCCTCCGTCAGCTTCACTGGCTTCCCACTGAAGTCCGGGCCCAATTCAAGGTGTTGGTGATGACCTATAAAGCCCTAAATGGCTTGGGTCCTGGTTACCTGAAGGAGCGCTTATGTCCACATATGCCCGCTCGCCCCTTGAGATCTGCAGGAGAGGCCCTTCTCCAGGAACCCTCCGTGAAGGAAATTAGGAGGCTGAGTACTCGGAGGAGGGCTTTCTCTGCGGTGGAGCCCAATCTATGGAATGCGCTCCCCAGAGAGGTCCGCCTGGCACCATCGTTATTTGTTTTTCGGCGCCAGGCAAAGACCTTTTTATTCAAATGTCATTTTAATTGTTAATAGTATTTATTCATTTTATTCTTTGGCCAGGGCGACTTAATTTATATTATTCTATGGAAGTTTATTTATGGATTTGAGCCGCCCTGAGGCTTCGGCGAATGGGGCGGTACAGAAGTCTCCTAAATAAATAAATAAATATTAACAGACAGGAAGAACAAATTCTTCCGGTCCTTTGGTTATTGCATTGAAGTGACATACAATTCTGAACAAGCACACAGGCAGCAGGAGGAAGTGTGCTTCATGTTTGTTACAAACACGAGTAACAAATATGCCAATGCATAACAGCTTTGCCACTGTCTTGCTGAAGGGCATGGGGCCTCCACGTGCTCTATAAAGCTTTTAGGAAGGCCTGGAGCCTTCACCACGCCCTGGAGCCTTCTTCAAGGCCACTCATTTCTAATTAGTGTAACTCTCTTTCTATGTTTCCATTATATTGTAGTGTTAGTCAACATTTTGTCCATATTATGACAGTCCATGGATTGTGTTTTTGCAAAAGTCAACTTTAACAACCTGATTAACCAAGCAGTCAGGGCACTATGCCCAAGGCCTCTGCTGAAAAAGGGAAGGTACCAGGAACTAGTTTTTCTTGACACAAGCTACTTTATATTGTGGATTTATTTTACTGCATTAGGCTTTAAACTCTGTATTTCTTGACTGCAGCTTGCTACCTTCTCTTATAAGAATAATTCTAATTCTTCATAGGACTGGATCATAGTTCATTAACAGTAACTCCCAAGCTTTCATATCAGGTATAGTCTCTTTTACCCTGTGAGACAAAACACTCAAGGCTGAAAAGCTGCAAGAAACAGAGGCTTTGACTGTTACTACAGTTGCCTTTTGCCTAGTCAAAGACACAGTCCACTAGCAATCCAGGACTGGTCAAAAATGATGAACAACAATCATGCATTAGCATTTTGTTAGATTTGTGTTATTTATATTTGTGAACAATCTTCCTAAGTCACACATGCAGACCCCTTCCTCTGCATACCTGCAACAAGTTGGAATGCCTTCCATTTAAAAATATTCCCAGGTATGTGAAACACTGACTACTTATCCATAGAACATCAGTATGATATAATAGTAAGAGTGTTTGACTAAGAGCTTCAAGTTCTAGTTCCCATGAAGTGGGGAACTTTGGGCTGGTCTCAAACTGTTCAGTCACATGGCAGATATGAGGATAAAGTAGAGTGGAGGCAGCTCGTGTATACTCTCTGGAGGAAAGGAGGTATATAAAATGAATAAATCAAAAACATGAGTGTAGCCCTCTAAACACACCAAGCTTTTCGGTTCTCCTAATGTTCATGATTAGATATTTTAGTTTTTAAAAATGTTTGTGAAATGGTTATTTTCATAAATCATAAAATAGTAGAGTTGGAAAGGGCCAGAAGACGATTGGGTCCAACCCCCTGCTCAGGGCAGGATGCCAAGTTAAATCATCCCTCCCAGATGGCTGTCCAGTTGCACCCTGAATGCCTTTAGTGTGGGAAAGCCCATAACCTCCCTCAGGACTTGGTTCCATTTTGTGACTGCCCATGCTCAATATGGCAGCCATTTTGTGAATAAGCCACCTACCAGCAAGCATTTCATGGGAGTACCCACAATGCTCTTTCAAAATGACTAATATGCTCAGCAGCATCAATATGGTTTTGGAGCTCACACTGCACCTCTTCCTTAAATATAGATTCTTGGACAAGTTGTTTTTAGTCTCACCAGTCTGCCTTATAGAAAAGAAATGTTTTGTGATTCACCATGTCCACCAGGAAAATCTTCCTGCAGCTGGCCTTTTGTGAGAGTACTTGCAACACTATCCCAAAATTCCAGCCATCAGGGACTGTGCTTTACAGAAAATCTATTCACAGCTTTTACATTTATATCCCACCATTCTTCCACGGAGTGCATAACATGATCCTTCCTTTCCCCATTTCTTTTTCCAACAGCCCTGTGAGGTAGGTTAAGCTGACTGATCCAAAGTCACCCAGAGAGGATCACAGTAGAGTGGGGACTAGAACCCAGGTCTCCCCAGTCCAACACTCTTGCTACCCCACAGCAGCTTTCAGCATAGTTCTCACCCAGAGCTGTAACAAACCAAGTAATCAAGACTCCACACAGTGACCCATCAGTGCCACATCGGACCAAGATCCAGCTAGCCCAGCATTTCAGTGCCAACAGCAAACAACAAGGTTGCTCTGGGCATTCTCAAACCATGGTGATACCCATGCTTGTACTCAGCATTTGGTACTCAAAATTATGCTTCCTCAGAAAAAAGCAACCTGCAGACATGTCTAATATTCATTGACAAGCAGCAGCTAGTGTCCATTCACATACTTCATAGCAGTAAATTCCATATTTTAATAATATTTTATGTGAAGGATTCCCTTTTGTTCCTTTTATGCCTATTGCCAGTCAATTTCATTGTACACTGCAGTTTTAGTACTACCTGCGCATTCCTAATTTTATAAATTCTAGTATGCCCCCAAGACTCATACGCTAAGAAGCCCTGAACCCTTTAACCTTTCCTTATACTGAAGGTGTGCTAAGAGTTCTCCAAGTGCTACTCAAAGCAAACAGTCCTTGGAAGCTTTAAAAAGTAATAAATGGCTAATGGAAGAACAGTTGAGGGGCAAACTTTTCTCAGACTCACTCCAATCTCTGACCTTTCAGCTGTTGTTCGGAAAGGACAAATTGCACAACATTACAACAACCTCCACCCCAACCAACCAAAAACCTTGCTATAGATTAGAGACAATGGACGTAATGAAAAGATGAGCTGCTTAGGATATTACAATTCACCATTTCCTAATGGGACTATTGTTTGATGTAGAAGCCTTTTTGTAATTATCACCTTAGAAAAAAATATTTGTTTTTATCAGCTCTAGTATTGCAGAAGGTGTGCAGATATGCATACACTGCTCAGCATTCTACAGCTCAAAGCAGAACAGGTAAATCATTGGCCAGATTCACTGACATCACGGCATTGCTTCATGAATCCCATTACACACAAACAGAATGCACACTTCTGCTCACGTACTCACTGTCCTCTTCCACTACCTCGCCAGAAAGAGAAATCTTGGAAGTCTCAACTTCTGATTTATCACATCCCACCATGTTGTCTGGACCTTCAAATCTAGTCAATCTTAACTATAGTAGTTTAAACATGCCAGATTCCATAATGATAGTTTGAAATTGGTTTGTTTGAACCATAATTAAAGTTAATCATTAATTGAACATAATGGTAAGCAGTTTGTTGGCCCAAACAAGATGACAGACCATCATTAACCAAAAGTGAAAGCAAACGTGTCTGAGCAACTCGTCTTCCTGGCCATGAAAGAAAAAGAAAGAGGAGAAAGCAGCAGATGAGCCCAAGTTTGTTCCAACTCACTCCTGTTTGTGCTCATCAGACTTAAATATAGGTTGATATTGGGTGAGCAACATGCAGTCTGCGGAATGCATGCAGCTCCTAAAGTCCCACCCCCTGAAATTCAGGAAATCCACAATAAAATATATGTATAGTATCTTGCAATCAAAATTACTGTGACCTCTTCAGTGCTGTGTAGCAGCTGCAGACACTATGCAGGTTTTAAATTATATTTTTAATAATTTCTCCATTTTGGACACCTGCAAAAGGAACAGCCAATGAAAGGGTTTTGGGGCATGGGAAGGCCACGGGATCTCTTTAAGTTGTCTACATCTGGTTTAATGTGATGAAAGCATTTTGTTTTTCTGTGCAATTCAAAGTGTATGAATATCCTTCCAGAACTTCCACTGTTTATGCATTCAAATAGAATTGCACAACTTGTGCCCCAGAAAAGCAGAAGATAAGTCCCCACCCATGCACTGTAAACTGGCAGATGTTCAATGCCCACTCTCATACAGGGATAAGTGAGGAGAGATTTCTCAGCTGAAGATATCTCTAAGCTGATCACGACTTTGTGCCTTTGTTGTCTGTCCAGATTTGCTAGGGACAGGGGGCTTCCTAGCCACCTCCCCCTTTTTAAGATAATTATTTAGGCGCATCTGTAAAGGAGAAAGAAGAAAAAAAGTTTTGAGAGGTTGATTATTGCTTTGCATTCTCTACTTTTAACTGATGTGTTGTTTGTTGTCATTCTTGCGACTGTGTGCATTTTGTTCAGAACCCATTGTGTTGCCTCTTTTTAGTGCCTTTTAGAACAACAGAGTTTAAATGTTTTAAATATACAAGTAAAAATTAACTTTCCTCAAAGAAGACAAGATGACAGTCTTCTACCTGACAGTGGTATCCATAGCTTCTTTTGTGCTGGTGCTGGAAAAGGTATACATGGAACTGATTCAGACTGCAGGTTCATCCAGTCCAGCCCTTTTGCCACTTGGAGCCCTCCTAATGCTTGTAAGTACAATAACCATAATTCCTGACCACTAACCATGTTGGCTTGGGCTGGTGGGCATTGTAGGCCTAAATGTTTGAAAAGACCCAAAACCTTAGATGGGCTCCTGGTTGGGGGAATAAGGTATGTCAAACCCCATATTACAAATTTTCAACAATTTTCTAAATCTTGGCTCAGGCATAGATTTTCCCAGCCACGCTGGACATTAGGACCAAACTTTACAACAGATCATTCTAACTTAACAGTCACGCATTAGCTGTTATCCTAAAAATGTAAGCTGCATGTGTCATGACATGTCAGCTAAAGCCCTTATGGGAATGATGCCTCACACACAGGCTTGTAATATAAGGTTTATTGAGAACAGATCTGCAATATGTTTTAATTCTCTGAAGATCTGTTCACAGAATGAACTATTGTTATTAACTGCTAAACAGGATTTTCTAAAAATTATTTCTCAATTCAGTATTAGCCCCCACCCTGAAAAAGGGTCTGAAGGTGCTGATTTATGAATATGTACAATGCCCATTTTCATGCAGACTTAATGCACAAGGACTTCAGTAGTCCATTTTATTTCTTTGAACTGCTACCATTCAGACTATGCAGTTTATTAGTAGCAGTTATTATTAGTAACCAAGAACTAACTGCAGCGAAGGCTTTGATTTTTAACATCTTATGATTTACAGACAGGAGATCTAGATAATTTTCTCAATTTTATGCTACCAGGAAGGTTCTCACAAAAGTAGCACAGCCTCCAAGTTGAAACTGGGTCATTTCCTGTGTAAGAGACTTCAAAGGGCATGCACCAAGGAAACTTTTATCCTTCTTCAACCAAGTTTGTTCTCCACCAGTCAGTCTCCCTTTTACTAAGTGAACCAGATGACATCTGATGAGCTTAGAAGCACCTTTGATCTCAGCCAGCTTTTATGAACCTCTGAGCTTGCTCAAGCATTTCCAAGAGACAGGGCAAGCTGATACCAAAAGCTGCTCTCCACCTGCTACCTTCCAAGCATGTGAACCAGTTCTTTGAACCAAATTAAGGAAGAAAAAAAAAATCCCTCCCTTGCTATTGGGAAAGCAAAGCAAGTCATAATGAATATGGAGCAGGCATTCTTTGTTTGTTATTGCTGTGTGTTTTTATGCCACACAAGGAACACTGTGCAAGGATGAAAACTTACAGGGGAAGGGGCTGTATAGATTATTGAGGATATAACAGGAGACTCATTCATTATCCATGGATCCATTAAGAGTATATGGAGCTCCCCCTCGCCAAAAAAAAAAAAAAATCAGGCCACAGGTTTTCCTAACTCTGACTGGCAGCTGCTCTTGAAAGCACCCTTACTCAACTTGGCACCTTTCAGATATTTTTGCAATTCCCAACACAGCTGATGGGCTGATATAATGGAAGCTGTAGTCAAATATCACCTAAAGGGCACCAAGTAAGGGAAGACTGATGCAGTATAGAAGTGAATAAGTTTAGATTTTAGCTCCCAGTATCCATGTCCGCTGATCATGCATTCAGGTTGAAAACATCTGGACCCCTCTGCTGGCATTCTTTCCAGGTCTGATTGCAGTTCCTTTTAACTGAAGATGCAAAGATTTGAAAATGGGTACCTTCCGCATGTAAAACCACATGCTTTATCACTGAACCACAGTCCCTCTTCCCAGTTAACCTCTGGGGATATTTCAGATAATTTGCTAAGCATTATACATTGGTGAGTGATCTGTAGGTCAGAGAATCATGGTTGCAAAAAACTGTAAAAATCCAAGAATGCTAACTACAACAGAGCAAATTTATAAGATTGATCCTCTCAGTATATTTTGAATCTAATTGTTTTCCTTTCCTGGAGTCAAACCAATCCCACTTGCATATATTTTATACCAAGTTGGGGAAGAGTTTGTATTTTGTACAGATTTATACTAACATTTCTATCAGTGTTCCCAACCAGATGCCCTCTAGATGTGCTGCTGGCCATGTGGACCAGGAATTATGGGTGTTGCTGTTCAATATATCTGGAGGATACCATGACAGGTGAAAGCTAACATGTTATTTGGCCTCAGCATTTCTGTGCTTAAGAACAGCCAGCATGGTTTCAAAAAACCATAAATTACAGTGGAGCCAAGTACCTCGAATGACCCTAAGTTCAAATGTTCCAGAGTTTGAACACTAAAATCAAGATTAAAGTCGTTCCAAAGTTCGAACAATGTTTCTACATTCGAACTGCACACACAGTGAAAAAAATGTGGTCACTGTGGAAATGTCATCTGTTGTGCACCCAAGTTTTCAAGAGTTCTCAATGCCTTTTCAGTGTATGCATTTTCAATTGTTTTCAGTGTACTGGGTACTGTTTAGGGTCCGGGAATAGATTCATTCACTTTCCATTATTTCTAATGAGGAAAACTGATTCAGACTTCTGATGATCCTAAGCACAAAAACGCAGAAACGGAGCAAGTCAGAAGGGTCCTCCTGGGCCATCTAGTCTGATCCCCGGCTCCAGCCGGCTCCGCTCATGACATGTCCACCATGTGCATGTCCAGCCTATCCTTGAACACCCTCACTGATGGGCCTTCAACCACCTCCTGTGGAAGCCTATTCCATACCCCAGGGGTCCTAACTGTCTGGAAGTACTTGAACTGAACCAATTGAACCTTGGTTCCCTGAGCTTTGCTCCACTGGAAGGCATCCTGCCCTCTTCCACAGGGTAAAACAGGTCACGATGCACCTCTGCGTGGCACCCCCTCACATACCTGTATTATTATTATTATTATAACATTTCTATGTATGTCACGAACAGCCTCCTGAAATGAATTAAATTAGAAGTACGAGGCAGCACTCTACTAAGAATGTACAGCAGCACCCTTGTGGATACAATGCTAGGTTCCAAACCCCATAGCAGATGCCTGAAACTGTGAATTATAGTAAATGCTATATATTGTACATATATATTTCTTTTTATGATTTTATGAATAGTCAATTCATTCTTACCACACATTCTTGCAACCTCAGCATATCATTTTTTTCTTTCCCTATTAAATCAAGAATTTTCCCTTAAAGGAAGCACTTTACAACTTCTCTTGGCACTTTATGACTTCTCTTTCAGAGTAAGGTCAACTATGGTTAAGTGAAAATGCAGTAACTGAACCAGCAGATACAGGGATCCTGCTGTTATGAGAAATTTGTTTCAGTTCATTTTTAATCAGGTTTTACACAGTTTGCACCTTCCAGACAAAACATGGAGTCAGAAACAGTTTGGACTCAAGATACGTACAATTCCAATCCTACAGTATGATTCATGAGCCCCCAAAATGCAAGGGTCAATTTGAAAAATGTGCATATAAAATGTGTGCTTTTGAAAAAAGCACACTAATATGCATTAATCAATGGGAAAAGAATACATGCATTTCAAAGATGCACACAATTGATACATACATTTTGAAAGATACAGATGGATCTTCAAAGCAAAAAGAAAACAAGTGTTGCACCCTGATATCCACTAGAGTTGGCATGAGAATTTGGAAAACTCCCAGTGAGCTTGAGTTTTGCTGATCTGCACATTGTTATCAATCCCACAGAACATAATTATCTTTTCTCTTTGTATATTAAGTTATCCAAGGACTGGAAGCAATCAGCCAAGAAAGCATAATATCACATCTTAGCCAACCACAACAGCTTTAATGGCAAGAGCAGCTCACATGATGTGAACCACTCATGACAGAGCACAGACTATACATGTGGACAAATGCTGTATTTGATGGTATAACCCTCCTCTTGCTATACTGAATATTACTGGTACATGCCAGTAATAAAATAACAAATGGAAACAGGGGTTTTCTTTCCTATTGAGAGGAGTAATACCTGAGTCAGAGTGTTCTGTTCATTTGGGAAATCTTCATCAGAAAGCCCCATTAAAGATACACACTCCTCATTTTCAGTTCGCAAAACTGCACTGAAGCATAAGAGATCGCATGGGCATGTTGTGAACAGAGCCAGCTGGAGTCAGGGGTCAGACTAGATGGCCCGGGAGACCCCTTCTGACTTGCTCTGTTTCTGCGTTTCTATACAGTATAATGATGCAATTGCTTTCATTTGTTTCCACGCTCCCTTTGTGCAAGACAACAGGCCTCCACATAACCAAAAGATAAAAGGGTAGGTTCCTCATGCTGACTTCTTGACGTTCAGGTTCATGGTGGCCTGTAGGTAGTAGGGCTTTTCCTCACCCAATTAGCTGGGCACATGTCCCACAATTCCCTTCAATGACAGGAAGGACTGATAGACAGGAAGGCTCTGAAGTTACTGAGGCAAGGCCTGCTCTTTAACCACACTGTAGCAGCCATGAAAGAAACATTCTCTTCAGAAAGGCACAGCTGAAGCCAAGTGCATAAGACAGCGATTCCAGAGCACTACATGCACAATTCGGAATGCTTTTGCTTATGCTTCACGCACTCCACAGAAAAAGTGAACTCTGAACAATGGCAAACAGAACTTGTTTTCTGTTGAATAATTTTTAAAAGAAAAAGGGAATACATGTTTCAAACATTCCCATAATCCACAGTACAGTAAATACATGCAACTAGGAGTGCTGCTCACTTCCTCCTCCACAAAAATACAATGATAAATCCAAATGGTAGTTCGTGAAGACAATTTAGTTGGGGAGCATTACACACCCACAAATATTTTGGACAGACAGTGCTAAGAAAATAATTATTATTCCTGGCAAGAGTCCATTGCCCACAAAAAGTATATTGAGCTACAAGAAGCAAAGAAAGGGTTCACTTCTTCTGTATTGTGTAGCTATCCCAAACCATAGGAAACTCTCTACAGAGTGGGTACTTGTACATAAGATCACAGAGACCTACAATGGCTATATATAAGCTCACTGCATGTGTGCAATACATACATAGGATACAGTCCACAGAGAAGGTGAGGTGCCAAAACTCTACTGCAACCAATGAGATTCAGTCAGCTGTGAGAGTTACACAACTACTCATCAATTCTGTTTATTTCAGTGAACCAGAGGAATGCCTAATTGACTTTCAATGGTGCTCAAGATACTCTCTGTGGCTACTGTAGCAACAAGATATGCCATTCAGATTTGACCCGAATTGACTCTATAGATGGTGTGCTTCTGAAATTACATGCTAACTTCATTAATAAGACAATTTAATCCCCCCTTATAATTCTGCTTCACAAAGACTTCTTTAAAAAAAAACAATCTGGCTACAATACTTTTATTCCATTTTTGCATTTGTTGATTTACCTATGGGCAGATTACATATATCCTGATCAAGGCATGCCTACTAGTATTCTGAACAAGCAATCTGAGATCATGACAATCCCTTGTAAAACTGATTAATAGGCATTTCAGGGAAAGGAGTGTGTGGCTGCAGCCTGGTGCTTCCCCACTCCACCTGTTCAAGAAAAAAAAAAGGTAGGTCCAAATGCATCAGCATCACTGTCTTTTCAAGACAACTGATAAGCTGCTGGGGTACCCAGGGCACCCTCAAACCAAACACAGACCTGATTTCTATGAAAATCTTTCTCAGCCTGGGGCCTCCAAGATGCCACTGGCTATGCTGGCTGGAAATTATGAGTTGTAGTCAAAGTCACTTTGTGGGAGAAGGCTGCTAAGTACCCTTGGTTCTATACTTGTTTTTGAAATACTGAGACAACAGGAGCTGACCACTAAGTAGGTACTCCATAAGCAGGTGCTGCCTGGGTATGCACAGCCATATCAATTACAGACCTAGACCTAAGTACAACTTTTCCCAGCATCCTAACCTTACAGCATGGGTGGAAAGATATAGGCCAAAACAGCTGGAGAGTCACAGCTCCCATAAGACCTAGTCTGCATCACAAGTGGTGAAGGGCTATGGAAGCTGTAGTCCAAGACTTTTGGAAGGCCCCAGGTTGTTCACATCTGCCCTTACTCAAGTTTCCCTATTAAATTGCCCCAAATGTTTTTTTTAAGACTTTACTATTTAGTTCTCCAGACATTTGGCTGCAACTCAATAAAACCCAAGTAACCCCTTAACCAAGGTAATGGAGCACAAGAAAGTGGAACTCAGAAGGAAACTAGATCTCTGAAAAAGTTACAGTTCTACCTCTACTCTTCAACAGGGAAAAAAGTTCTAGCATAAGAAGGGATGACTATCCAAATCATGCAGCCATCCTGCCTGGGGGATGCTGTGAGTTGCAGGATTTTTTCCTGTCTACAAAGAATGTATTTATTGTTATTTATAGTCTGCCGCTTTTTACCTCCAAGAAGCCCTTTCGACAAGGCCCCAACTCTAGTGGGCCACCTACTAAAACCATTTCTGCAGGCAGCAGCATCAAAATGGAGGGAGCAAAGTCAGCAAGTGAAGCACTGCTCTTCCCCTCCCAAGAGTCAGAAGGCACCTTACGAGGGTACATTATCTGCATGGGAATTCTGGTAGTTACGGTTGAAATGCCTCTGAAGGCGTCCAAGTTAGGGAATACCACTGCACAAGAATGCAAGCATTTTTTCAACTCCTGTGTGCTCTCTATTCCCAGGATGCAATTGTGCTTGTGAAGCTTATTATTAAAATATATGTAAGAGTCCCACATGATAAACCAGCCATATTAGCAAAACCAGTTCGAGCATTTAATGAAATTACGGCCTAAGAAGCATTTACAGCTGTTCCTTTTCAATTATCAGAAACAGACAAGCACACTCACTTCAACAATGATGAATACTTGTTCATCAGCCAAGTCAGCTTCACTGTTCTCAAAACACATGACTGGAGCTATGAGGGCACATGACAAGTTCTTTTAAGAACTGCTGCTCCCAGAAAGACAACAGATTTGGGAAAGCAACTCCAATTGAACTTATATTCCTATCCAAAAAGATTTCCTGCAAATGAGGGCATCATATTAAATATCAGATGTACACAGACACAATATAGGGGATCGAGCCATATTTATCTAACTAGAGTAGATCCAGTGAAGTTTCACCACTGATTTCAATGTGTGTTCTCTAAACATGACTAAATCTGAACCCAACCCATTATTTTTCTTCTCTATCCCAGACCAAAAACCACTCCATTGTCAGTATACCATGAAATCCTCAGGGGCTACTCTTACAAATACAGGTTCACCCATTCTTAGAGTAGTCTCACTGAAATTAATGGGATAAGTTAGTCACAAATAACTTCAACCCTATCCATTTCAAGAGGTCTTCTCCAAGGATGGGTAAGTCTGGACTCAAGTCATGACATTATTTTAAAAGTGTACATGTTTTGCTTTGCTTTAAGCATACCAATAAAAAGGTAAGAATGGAAGTGACAAAGTTAGCATTAGAGAGGGTGTATTAATTATACAGGTTGATGTATCAAAGCTGGGATTAGTTGTAGGATCCTGTGGAAGGTACACTTGGCTGCAGACCCAGGTTTGTTGTTGCCTAACTTATGAAACAACTCTCCATACAGTCTGGTCAAGGACCTTTCCCCTTACTCGCTTAATGGAGGAGTCCCTTTGAATTCCTAAATCGAAGTACATCGGATTAGGAATCCCCGCAAAGCAACTTTTTCTTTCAGTCTCGAACCCTGAAAATTCACCCCATACCAATTACTGTACAAGAGCTCAAAGTAATCCAAAGCTTTGACCCCCAGCTTTCTGGAATTACTCCATATTTGCTAGCGATTTTCAAGAAATGCAAAACTCGGATGCTCCCATCCAACCTTCCCCCCACCCCCCAAAGAAAAACCACTCTGAGACCCAGGAATATCCGAGCAACGTCACAAACTACGGAACTGCATTTACTTCAGGACTGAAGGACTATTTTTCGTACACGAAGCAAAACGAACATACGCATGCATGTCTAACTAGCAGCGAGTCTGGTCGATCGCAATGGATATTACGCTCACATAAATAAATGCGGGTCCAGAAGGGCAAGTCTCCGCCTCTCCCTCAGCGCCTGGAGAGAAAAGGATCTGCCTTCGCCTTCTCACCTGCCGCGGTGTCCTCCGCAGCTCCACTCCTGCAAAGGAGCCCCAACAGCAGGAAGAATCTTCCGAGGAGCCCCATTATGCCAGCAAAAAAGATCCCCAGCCCACCTCTTGTGAGGAGCGGGAGGCAAAACAATGGCTCTCACACACGCACGCGGACACAACACGGACAAGCAGGAGCAAGCACAAAAACTCATCGCTGATCCAGACTCGCCGGCACGCCTCGCCCGACCAGCCTCTCGTTCTTAGAGGTGCAGTTGCGGCGCGCCTCCATTTCTAAACAGGCAGGCAAAGCAGCAGGCACCCACTTCCGCGAATTAACCCTTTGCGCGGCGCCGCAGCCGCACTCTTCAGCGGACTTCGGCGGGACGTGCTGCTTCGTCTGGCTTTCACACGGGCGTATCTCAGTAGGAAGGGCGCGATTCCATGCTTGTTTAGATAGGGCGAAAAAAGCCCTTCAATTCCAAACATGCCGAGCCTGCCAGTAAGTCCAGTTGCCCCCCTGAGGTACGGACGTGTGCGTGTTGTTAGAGGGCTTATGGTAATTAACTAGGCACCTTAGCCATTCAAACCTGTGCACGCAGAAATAAATGGCATTTGTTTAGGAACTTTACTCCATAATTGCGGTAAAAAAGCACATAGTTCCGTGACTGGTACGAATAAGCGTGCAAAGAATCGCAGTCTTGGATTTTTCTGCACTTGGAATAATTGTCCATGTTCAACAGGTGAAGCATTCCCTATCCTCCTTCATGTAACTATAACCGAGGAAGCTGCACCTGTCATACTGTGTGCAAAATATCGGTAAAGGGGGCTGGGGGGAATGCGTGCTGTGGCTATTAAAATATTTTTCGCAGCGTTACGTAATAAATGCCGCTGAGTTCAATGGACCTTCTTCCCAAGGAATGGTGCAAAGGTTCTAACCACGTACATTTCCTCGGAAACCAGTTCCACTGCGCACAGCACGCATTACTCCCAAGTAAATTCCCGCAGGGCTTTGCCATCCTCGGTCGCTCCACCTGCACTTCCTACACTATATCGCTATTTTCACTCGAGAACACTCTCGCTTAGTAAAGATAGAACGGCAATGTCGTCTCCCTTCCAACAGAGGGAACATCAAGAAGATTCTCTTAATACCATTGATCATGGAGATTGGAAAAGACTGATCTTTTAATCAAAAGTCTATGGTCCCAGTGACGTACGAATCGGCCCGGAAGGAAAAATTCCTGAGGCGTTGCTTAGCAACCTTATTTTCCGCTTCTTCTCCAGGTTGGTTCAGCTTGAGTCATTTCATTGGCCGGTTGCTGTAGCCTGTGGGGTGAGGAGCGAAGCTGCTCTCCTAGGAAGTCGCTATAATGGCGGACCGCCTAACGCAGCTGCAGGACGCGGTGAATTCGGTGAGTTAGAGAGAGGCGATTCGTGGTCTTTGGACGAGGAAAGCTTTACGTACTTTCTCCCCCGGTGTTGCTGGCATGTGGAGATGTATTTTGGCCTTTCCTTATGGCCTATTAGTTGGAAGGAGGGGAGGGAAGCAGATAATTGCGGAAAAGGCTGCTGCCTCGATCTAGAGCTGCTTAGTGGGTGTGATGGACGCCTTTCTTGCTGGGTCACACTAAGGGGCTGTCTGGCTCAGTATCCTGTTTCCAAGGATGAGGAAGTTATTTATTTATATCCCGCCTTTTTCTGTCAAAGAACTCAAAGCGGTTTACATCATTTTTTCCCTCCTGTTCTCAGTCTTGCCTTATCCCCACAGCAGCAACTCTGTGAGATAGGTTGGGCTTGAGACTCTGGGACTGACCCAGAGTCACCCAGTTGGCTGCAAGGCTGAGTGGAGACTAGAACCCAGATTGCCTGAGATCCAGTCCCGTGCTCTTAGTCACTACACCACACTGGCTCTCACAGTGTTAACAGGTTATGACATCCATGGTTTGATCCCCATATCTGGTTTTCAGAGTGTTTCCTTCCCCTGAGTGTAAAAGTTGTATTTCAGCCGTCCCCCAACTTGGTGCTCTGCAAAAGTGTTGGACTACACCTCCTGTAATCCCTAGCTATGCTGGAATGGAATGCTTGGTTAGAAGTAGAATATTCAGTGGTAAAAAGAAATGACTATTTCCCTCTCCTTTTGATTTTTATTTTGTGACATTAGGTCATAGGCTCTCCTCCCGATGTGTAATTAAAGGGATTGTTAAAGTTACTATTACAATTGCCTTCCTATAGCTCTGTTCTTGAACTGCACTTTGCTCTGTCTCCCCTCTCCCTTACAAATGTTTTCCCATATTTTGAATTACAATATTTACTTATTATATCTATGTTCCATCTTTTCCCTAAAGAAACTCAAGGCATCTTATTTAATCTTGCTTCTTGCCACATTACACCACAACAATCCTGTGAGGTAGATTAGACTCATAGAATAATAGAATAGAAGAGTTGGAAGGAGCCATGAAGGCCATCGAGTCCAACCCCCTGCTGTTGCAGGACACTACATTACACCATCCCACTCAGATTCAGGTTCTTTTTGAATGACTGAGAGTGACTGGCCAAAAGTCACATAGTGAACTTTATGGTTGAGTGGAAAAAAAATACCAGCTCTCTAACCACATTCTAATACCCATACTTTCAGTACCTTGGTATGCTTTATGGTTGGTATTTTCTTTGTGCTGCAGATTTTTGCAGTGTGTGCTAAGGAAAGCTTTGAAGTTAGTTAGCTTGATAAATGGAAAGCTGGATCCATTGCCTGTTGTTCGTATTTAGAGTTGCTTTTCATTAGAATTGTGGAGAACTGTAGAAGGGGCACATACATGGAATAACTGACAAAAGCCTTTGGGAAGTTTTTAAATGTGTTTCCCAAGAGTTAATAGCCACAGTGTTGCTGTCTTGTAGCTATAATCTTGTAAACTAATCAATATATATTTGTAGCTTGCAGATCAATTTTGTAATGCTATTGGAGTATTGCAACAGTGTGCCCCACCTGCATCCTTCAGTAATATACAAACTGCAATAAACAAAGATCAACCGGCTAATCCTACAGAAGGTAAGTACATTATTATTTTAGGGACAAGGAAAGAGAATTTGGAATACCACTAACCTAAAGAATCAAATATGGATTAAATGTCATAATGTAAAAAACGAATCTGGATTTATAGACCATATTAGACTTGTTGCTAAATGCCTAATTTTCTCCTGATTTGGCTGTCTTGACTCTGACCCAAAGTCTGAATTTCCTATGCTTGCTTGCTGGAAGGTTTTCAGAATTCTGGAATCTGGTGTTTGTTCTATTGTGGTCTATTGTGGTCTAAATACACAAGGTCTATTGTGTATTTAATCAAAACTTGTTTTTAAATTGACGATGAAGTTTACAAAAAGTTATGATTCTGTGGCTTTCTGGAAAATTATTGCTTCAGCACTAGATAGTGAAATTATGGGTTGTGAAATTAACAATTGAATTTAGAAGTTGCTGTTGATAGCCTTAATTGAGGTAGTTCAAATGTTGAAAAGCATCTTTCTGAACTATCTTTTAGTTATTGTTAAGTCAGAATGGATTGTGTAAATTGGTTGCTCAACCATGTTACTCAATTGGTGATTGTTGTCAGAGTAGGGAATTCCAGAGATGCACTGCAAAATCTTTCCAATAATTCCATTTCATTTCTCCATTTTATGTATTTTATGACAGTACGTGTTGTATTAAATGTTCTTGTGCATCTTGAAGATACAATTTTTCTAAAACATTAGTTTAATTACTAGCCTTGTTTACTGCTCATTAATAATAGTAGAGACAGTACAACTTAAATTGTGTTGCTTTTACAGAATATGCACAGTTGTTTGCTGCACTAATTGCAAGAACTGCTAAGGATATTGATGTTTTAATAGATTCTTTACCCAGTGAAGAATCAACAGCCACATTACAGGTAAGAATGCAATTTGTCAGAGCTGATTTGTGTGGCTTATGGTCTGTAAAAATAGCTAATGCTTGTTCATGTTCTTAATTTCAAGTACTGTGCCCTGCTTTTGTGTTAAAAGGAGAGGTGATATAAGCACTTCAAAATGCCTTGGGAACACTCTTTTTAAAAAAAAAAAATTGGTACTTGCAGTGCACTGTTTCCTTAAAAAAATCAAACTATTGCAATTAACAGGTTGCCTAATTAATAATGCCAGCCAAGGTACTATTGTTTGACTAGCTACAGCAGATTGTTGAAACAAAGTGAAAAGGTACTAAGAATATCAAACAACTGGAAAAGTCCCAATAATGTGCTCTAGTCCTTTAAGCTCTACTCTAGGTTCTGCTTTAAATATCTTGGTCTGGCCAACAATGTGACTTTCATGTTCTGGACCAGTTGAACTTTCTGGACATTCTTCAAAGGTAGTTAGATGTACATTATCATAGTCCAGGTGTGATGTAATTAATACATACATCACCAGTTCAGCATTTTCCAGAGATGGGTGCAACTGTTGCACTGAGCTAAATTGAGCAAAAGCTGTCAGCTCAAGGCTAGTTTCAGGTGCATCTCATACTGCAAACCTGATCTTTCAAATGGAGTGCTATTCCATCCAGGACAGGCTAACTGAATACTCACTTCAGTGGCCTTGCCAACCAGGATCACTTCTGCCTTCTCTAGTTTCAGCTTTAGTTTGCCCCTGTTTCAATTCATTATTTGCTCATGCATTGAAATGTACATAGTCTTTCAGAATAAAGATGGAAGAAGAGAATTGGGTGTAATCTACGTATTACTGACACTACACTCCAAACACCTGGGTAGTCTCCAAGCTGTTTCATGTGATGTTAAACAGCATGGCTGTCAATAAATTGTATACCCAGTAGAGACAAAGCAACCAAACAGACATTTTCCAGCACCACCTCCCGAAACCAGGTACTCAGTGACTACTTGTACAACAGTGCTCCCAAACTCTGGCCTAGCCAAGTGGTCCACAATGATTCTGTGGTTGATGGTATCAAAACTCCCTTGAACTGTCCAGCAGAACCAACAAGAAAACATATCTAGTTCCACTGTATAATATCCCCTTAAGCAATCAAAGCTGTTTGTTCCATAACCACACTAAAGCCAGACTGAAATGGAGCTGGATAATTTGAAAAATCTAAGAAAACTCGGGAGTTCAGAGGACACCATATGCTTGAGTATCTTGATCAGGAAGGGGCATTGAAGAACCAAGAACCAGCTTAAATTTCCTGGCCCTCATCCAGCCCAGCACTGAGTCTAGGCACTGATCCAGGCCTTGCACTGTCTCACTCTTGTGTTTCCTGTTAGATTTTGCAAGAATATTATATACAATAAATGAAACTAGTTAATATGGAAGTCCTCAATATGGAGAGCAGGTGTGGTAGTTAGATTTCTTGGGTCTCCAGTCCAATGCTCTCCCCACTCAGCCATGAAGTCAGCCTAACCTACAGCACAGGGTTCTTGTTGTGAGGATAAAATGGGATGGAGGAGGACTTTATAACCTGCCTCAGGATCCTTGCAAGGGGAAAAAGTGGGATATAAATGCAATGCAATAATAACTTTATTATGCCACTTAAATACGCAATAACATTCAGTAATGCAAAGTCTTGTATGATGTTGGATATTCACAGGATAAAATGAAGAGGGGTGCAGTTCTAATCTTTAGAAGGAAAATGTCATATCTAATTTCATTTTAGAGTACAAATCTGCTGTTCCTTTTTCCACTTGGTCAAATCTATAGGCTGCTAGTCTGTATCGCTTGGAAGAAGAAAACCATGAGGCAGCTGCACGTCTAGAAGAGGTGGTTTTTCGTGGGGATATGCTTCTGGAAAAGATACAGAGTGCTTTAGCAGACATTGCTCAATCGCAGCTGAAGACAAGAAGTGGCAGTCATAGTCAGCCTGTTCCAGACTAACAGCAGCAAGTGTGAGGACTTGAGCACAAGATTTGAACTTCTGTAAAATGGGGTTGTGGGCGTGGATAGAAGACTGAAGCTGTACTTCACTGCTGAGCCTTAATCCTAGAGAGCCACCTGTGGTTCCGTGCTTATGGGAAAAGGCATGCCTGTTGACATAGTCGTCATCCTTTTGTATGATGCTGTGCTAATATGAGAAGCAATTGGAATGTTGCTGCAACTTTAGTTTGTTATGTCAAATTCTGTGCTTTGATTGGTACTGTGTCAGTAAGTTAGAATATCTGATTTCATCCATTAGACAGCATTGCCTAGTCACAACAAATATAGTTGAAGTAAGGCATGCGTGTGCGAGTGGCCCATTTAACGATGTACACATGTAATGAGTGGGAGTGCTTTCTGTACAGGAAATGAATTGCATGTGAAATGCCACTGACCTTGCCTCTCAACATGCTCCCAGGATTTGTTTTGTATTGAATAGAGGCCTTCTGTGCTTTTTTTAAAATGGAAATTTATACTTGGATTTTACTTCTTGTGGAAGATTTCAGGATGCTATTTGCAAGTAGAAGAGCAAAGCAAAAGCATCACAGAAGCAGTTGAACCACTGACAACCTGTAAACATCTGCATCTAAGAGTGGATACATGTTGTTCCACAACACTGCATATGCTTATAGGCATGATAGGCTGATGTACTTTAGGGAAGGAAAGGATGCAGAAGGGAAAACGGTATGGGAAAACCAGGGTACTGCCTTTCTCTGTTCCCCAGCATGTAACTTTGGCTAAATGCAGAAATACTGTTGGAAGCTCACTCTTGCAAGTATCCACAATCTAAGCCAAGACAGTTCTGAGAACATAAAGCGCAGATAATCTTAGCACTGGCTGTAGCCTTAAGTAAAAATAGACTTCTTAAAGTACAGTTTAAGCTGTAAGATATGCAAGAGAAGCAAAACGTATCTGCATTAAAGCTATACTTGCCAAGTAATTGCTTTTCTCTCTCCCTGGTTCTCTTCCTAGAATTGTAAGACAAATCATATTTAGATTCAAACTTATTTTATTTCTACTATTTTCTTGGTTCTGTAAAAATACAAAAGTATACTGAAACTGAAGTGTTTGTTTCTTTCATGCATTTATATAGTAACAAATTGGTTTTCTTGGCACATAACAAGGTTATCAATCAAAATGGTACAAAATTGCAATAAAAACCAATTAAAATAGAAGCACATTTTTTAAAAATTAAGGGTAGAAACATAGGACTTTCTTTCTGTCTAAATATGCATGCAACTTCCAGCGATCTCAGACTGTCATGACTATTTTGTCAGACTAGAGGATTGTGCCCTACAGCAATAAAATTTCAATCCCCTTCAAACAGCCCCTCCACTCAGTGCACTTAAATCTCTGAACTTTTGAAGACACATGCATCCAGTGGCTGGAGTGAGGTATAGCCACAGCAACCTCCAATGCTGCCACTTTCTCCTGTTCATTTTATAGAGATGGCCATTTCTACATAAAGTGTCAAGGAGCAAAAGAGTCTGTGGTGCCGATAAGAATTACATGAAAATGGCTCTAGCCTCCTCTCTCTGTCTCACAGTTCCTTTCAAGAGGAAGAAAGGCAGAGTATAAATATAATAACAGCACACTCCAAGAAGCAGGCAGCACAATTCTTTCTACAGCAGCTATGAGGGGAGCAGGGTGGCGAAAGGTTAAACCTTGGCCTTTGGACGCCCAGTACTGAGGTCACAAGACTTCAGTTCTGGGATGCTGAAAAATTCTGTGGACCAATAGGCTAGTGAAGTTAGAAATAGCAGATCTTGAAGATGGGATACACAACCTCTTACAGGTCAAAGACTCAGTTAAAAAGGTATTGATATCAGATAATCATGCATTAAGAGATGGCCTAATAAAAATTTGGTATTCCATGAGAAAAAAATTAGTACTGCAGTCTCCTCTGATGTTCTCAGTTGAAGCATACAGAAAATGTTTAAGGAAAAATAATGATTTTTTAATTTATGGGGATGTGATTGACCAGCAAGGAGGAGTCAAATCTTGCCAACAACTAAAAGATGAAGGAAAAAATATACAATGGTTTATCACCAACTGGTTTCAAGATTGAAAGGGAAAATACAATTGGGGAAGGGTACTGTAAGGAATTTGACAAGATTTTTGAAAAGTTGATTACACAACAAAATGATCATTTATTAGGAAGACTTTACTGTTACTATAGCATGGCAATGAAAATCCACAAGTCAAGAAATGTATGACAATTTGGAAGCAAAACCTTGGAGAAGAACTAGCACCTTGTCAATGCGAAGCTTTATGGAAGAAAGACATTAAACTCACAGCTAGCCAGACACTAAGATAAACTTGGTATAAGATGCTTTACTGGTGGTATGTTACTCCAGAATACATAGAATAGATAAGAACTACAATGGAAAATAATGGAAATGTGGATAGAACTTCTACCATATGTAGTGGACTAGTGAAACAGTTAAAAGATTTTGGAAATTGATACATGTAGAAATAAAAAAAAAAACCCTCTTTAAAACTGAGTTTCCTATGAGTCCTAAGAATATGCTTTAATAATGCCAAATATTTTATTTATTAAAAGCTTTTCTAACCTGTCCACTACAAACATCTCAGTATGGCAAGATTTTATCCAAGAAATTTGAGATTTTCTCAAAGAATACATCAGAGGAATTTAAATATATGACAACTGCCGCAGGAATTACAATTGCCTCTAAATAGAAAACACCAGAATCCCCAACAATTGAAGATTGGAAAAATAAGTTGGCAGAGTACACAGTGATGACAAAATTAACTAATTGTGTAAATAGAAAACTGATTGAAGAATTTAATGAGAAAAGGAAATTCTATTATACCCAGTAGAATTAATAGGATGTAAAAGGAAGCTCTATAAAAAGTAGGTAATGATTTATAATTGATTTGAAGCCATTGGAAAATTTGTCCATATACAGAATAATAATTCCCCTTTTTCTAAACTTCCATAGAGTACTAAATGAATGATAGATATTTTCTGTCTCTTTGAAATTTGTGGGCTTGAATGTATTGGTTATACTTGTTCAAAATCCCTTTAATGTACATACAGATACAGATACATACCATTCTTTTTTCTATATTCTTTTTGTGTCAAGAAAATAATAAAAATAATATTTAAAAAACACTCTGTGGGTCCTGCTCCCTGTCAGAGCTGCAAGGCTGTAACATTGCATCCTAAAACAAATAGCTTTAAAAGGTATGCTACTGAAGAGCAAAAATAAGCACCAGACAGGCCTCACTGGGAAGGGAACTCAAGGGGGCACCACTCTGCCATCACCACCTAGATATTGTGGTACCTGAAAGAGAACCCCTGTTGCTTCATTTGGGGTTGCTTGGTGTGGAAATAAGCATCCTTTCAGGTAACCTGGTTATGCTATGAAAGCTTCCATGAATACATAAAATGCACAAACCAAAAATGCTTTGCCTATGCCTTATATACATGCATATTTTGTTGTGCCATAGTTGTGCCAGTAACTGATTAGTGTTACTGATTTTCAGGGAAGGAAATGTTGCGAATTCTTCAGCATTTAAGTAGGCTGCCGGAAGTTCTGGAAAATCAATCAAATGTAAAATCAAGGTTCAGCTCATGTGCTAGAATCTCTCTCCCTCTCTCCCTCTCTCTCTCTCTCTCTCTCTCTCTCTCTCTCTCTCTCTCTCTCTCTCTCTCTCTCTCTCTCAATTCCCCTGTGTCTTTGTGTATAAGAACATTTTGCTCCATGATCTTACCTACATCATGTATGACTTATTGCAATAGCTTTGTAGTTCTGACAAATTTAAGAAACTGGCAACTGGAAAACATTGCTTTTGTATCTCCCATAATTTTAGATTTTAATCCCATTCCATAACTTCATCTGTTAACTGATTCAAATAATAACATCCTGAAACTAGCTGCCTATTTTTCTTGTTTCCTGATTGGGCTTAAACTCTTCTCATCTGTTAGCATTTTACAACTTCAGTTAGAATCCATTGATCTATTTCTTTTGTTTCTCTTTGCTAAAGATGTACTCACCCATTTGCCTATTCACCAATCTCACGTAGCCAACCTTGGACTTCCTTCACAAAATCTTTATCCACATTAAACATAAATCTCTCCGCCTTGGAAAAAGAAAAAATAACAAGTGTGGCATTCGTACTAGGTAATGCTTTCTGTCATATCTTGTTAATGATGAATGATAAAGCTTGGTTGTAGCTTTAGGAACAACAATGAAGCTTCTTCTAAGAGGAGCTTTGGCCTGCTGCTGTACAGCAACTGCCAAGTTGCACAGACTTTCCCACACCTTGTCAAAAAAGGGCATACATTCCCATAGTTTTCAAACAATGAAATCAAGAAAATTAAACCGCAATTCATTGTAATAAATTATATATTGGCATTAGTGTTAAAATAAACATACACAAGCAAACAGGAAAAGAACTGAATGTAGTAGATGACAGGAGAAACACAATTCTCAGAAGAGTACAACTTTATTTTGGAAAAGAGGTTTGCTTCCTCGGAGGCATTCAAGAACCTGCTACATTAAACTCCTTAGCTCTTTCATTACAGTTTTTATTATGTCATGAAAGCCCTAAAGAGTTTTAATTTGTAGATTGCCAACAGCGCCTGAAGAAGGGGCATTTTGTTTTCTGAAATGTGTCAGCGCTAAAGAAATTCAGACACTTTTGAGGACTGCTTCTTACCCAATCCTAGTGCCAGGGTCTCCCAACATGGTGCCTAGACAAAAAGGACCATATGAGTCCTTCAGGAGAACTGAATGAGCCACGTCTGCTCAGGACCTTTCTGTAATTTCAGGATTTCCAGGCTAACAGACTCTATGCATGTTGACCTAAAATGAGTTCTATAGAATTCAATGGGATTTACTCCCAAGTAAGACTCCAGGCCCTGATGAACTCCATCCCAGAGTCACAAAAGAGCTAGCGGAGGATCTCTCAGAACCAACGGGCTATTACCGTTGATAAATCTTGGAGAAGTGCCATATGACTGGAGAAGGCTAACATTGTCCCTGCCTTCAAAATAGGACAATAAATGAACCTGGGAACTACAGACTAGTTAGTCTGACATCAATCCCTGGAAAAATTCTGGAGAAAATTATTAAAAAATCCATCTGCAAGCATCTAGAAGAAATTGCTGTGATTAATAGAAGCCAACATGGATTTATCAAAAACAAATCCTGTCAGACCAATTTAATTTCATTTTTAACTGCAGCTAATCTTAACTAAGGTTTACAGATTATCAAAACAAGGCTGCTCTGTCAACTGTGGGTTGAAGTCAGTTTGTTTCAACAATAGCTGAAATTAATTAATTTAATTTCCATATTTAATCTAAAATGGAAGTGAAAACTTCTGAACTTCTCATGCCCCCCACCCCTGCCAGAGGAGTTGGAGCATGTAAGCTCTCTTAGAAATGGCTTTAATAAAGTCAGTCTATGCTTTAGTTTTATTTCTGAATGAGGCCAGAATGAAAAATGACATAAGATCTTCCATAGTCTTACCTGCCCTGATATGGCAACGTTGTACCGCATCAATGTGGCAAAGTGCTCACAGTTAGCTGTCCTAGGATCATACTTCATAACCTTGTCCACCATGTGCATTGCCCTTCTTACCACTTGATCTGCAGGCAGTGGAGGATAATCCTTATCGAACTTATTGTATACGGCAAAAGTCAGTACCGATTGTACATCCTTCACTTTTTCTTTTCGGACTTTGAACTTCACCGACTTAAGGGTAACAGCTGAAAATAAAACATGCAAGACATTTTAGGGCACAATTCCATTTCACATTCTGCTTTGGGGCAAAATGTCAATTATCACACGCACATACATGCTACCTTATTACAGAGAACCACATATGATCACCTGCAGCCTTCAGTGAACTGTTACAATTTAACAGCCATGGCCCATCTTACAGACTGACAAATTTATTGAGGCCTAAGCTTTGCAGACTATGTTTCTTCCAACAAACTCCACAAAAGCTCATGCAGAATGAATTTATTAATGTTTAAGGTGCCACAAAACTCTCAGTCACATCATTGTTTCGGCTGCAATAGATTAACATTGACTTCCCCTTTGGAAATTGTGACAATATAGTAATTCCTCTTCTGCCTGCTATTTCTCCATGTAAGATTTGTCCACGAAGCTGAATTTATTTTAAATAAAATCCAAGCACTAACTGGTTATCGGATTTTCAGTCCATTTGATTACTTCCTTTATAGCCGCATGATTTTTTGCACATGTCTGTCTGTCTGTCTGCCTATCCTTTCTCTCACACATATTACCTGATGATGTGAAATGGACCACATCCCCATTTCCTACATAGATGCCCCAGTGCTGGAATCCTGGCATCTGAAACTGAATCATGTCCCCAGGTTTTGGATCATCCTTATTCTGAAATACGTGACAGACATCATCCTTTATGCCCTCAACTGCATCCTGTATCCAAATAAGAGAGAGGAAATAATGGTTAAAACAGAGAAAAATAGCAAAACTATTTGATGTACTAGACTTGGGAGGGCTGTGCTAATAATGTCTGAACATGAATCCCTGGAATTTCTCTTGCACCTGCTTAAGTGGCACATGGACAAGGGCTGGCCCTCCAATGAGTTCACCTCAGGACCCCACTGCTGTCTTCCTTAAGCTGATGCCCTCTAGATGATTTGAACTACAACTCTCAACACATCAGCCCAAAGGAAAGGCACTGCCTGTCACACGAAAGCAGGAGAAAAGGCATTCCACAACACTCCATTCCATGTCAATCATTGCTATCATTTTAAAAAGCAGAGTAGAAAATCATGGGGAAATATAGAAGCAATCTTATGGCCCCTAGAAGAGCATCTGAGGGGCCAGAAGAAAGTTCAGATTTCCAGATCCAAGGCCAACAACAGTGCTCTGAGCTTGGAAATGGGAATTGGAGCGCTGATCCAGTCCCTCCACTCCTTTGCAGCCAAGTCCCTGACCTCATGTGTCTTTGATATAACCTACCTCTGGGATTCTGATCCAGCAATGCCATCTATATTATGGCTTGTGAGTGGTGATCCTGCACTTCTGAAATCTGCCTTTATTAATATTTTTATTGTTGTTATTGTAAGTTTCAAAAATCCAAACAAAAACTAAAATAACAAACAGAAGTTAAAAAGTGCTACAATTTTTTACGTGAAATTTTAGAGAACTGTTAAAATATATGTGTATACCAATGTAACTTTATTTTATTAATAGAAAAGTTGTTATTATTCCCAGAGATAGTTATGCATAGACTTGAACAAAATAGCCTAGATGTCCACCTATTTTTTCATTTGGGAATTACCCCAATTATAAAATTGAAAGCATCAATAAATCTTCAACCTATTGTGACTGTTTGTCCTTCCAGTGTTTACATTACTCTTTTCTGGCTGCAGGTCTTATGGGTATTACAGGTATTTAATAGCATTTTTATCAGACATTTATTTATTGCTGATCTATTGTATTTTTCATAATTTTTATTGTTTTATGCTGCGTTGAGAGAGTTCCACCCTTAAAAGCAACCTAAAAATAATACTAACCAAATAAATAAATAAATGCAATATCTGAAGAAAGTTTAAGTCTGAGATATGAGCTATGAATTACTCACCACAATTTGCATAATATAGTTCATTTTGGGGTTTCTCCTTTGTGACTCCTGAAATGACTAATGTTTTGCTGTAAACTAGATTGTACTTGATGTTTTCCCTTCAAAGAAAATGGAGAAATTCCTGAAATTCCTTAAGAATGCAGTAGCTCAAACTGAGCAAAAGTTCATTTAGCCCAGCATCCAGTTTCCAACAGCAGCTGGTTCAAGGTTTTCAGGCACCCTGTAAATGGATCATACATATAACAGCCTAACATAGTTGTTTGTGCTCACCTACTGATATTTAGAGATAAACTGCCTCTGAACAAGGAGGTTCCATTTAGCTTGTATGGCTACTAGCTGTTGAGAAGCTGACTCTAAAGACAAATCTTTGATCCATCAAGCCTTATAAAGCCCTAGCTTCAAAGCATCTTCTTAGTCTGAAGGACGTGTCTCTACGTTCTAGTATGAGGACCCTACCTAGCTCCTTTTCCCATTAGCTATCTTGGAACTTGACCTCTGTCTGCCTTTATTTAAATTCCTGATTTGGACCCTTTTCATGATTTAGATCTTCACTTCTTCCTGACCCCAAAGAGACACCTGGCCCAGCCCCATGATTGTAGTTTTGCTGCTATAGAACCAAATCCCCTGGCCCTTAGATGTACATTCATCTGGGGTGCCTTTTTAAGAGCTCTGAGTCTTTGTGATTTGAATGGCATTCCTGGTTATTGTTTGGTGAGAGGCAATTTTTTGCTTTTTCTGTTTTGATTATGGCTCTTAGCTGCATTGAGGGTTTAATCTGGGGCAAAGGAGAAGAACATAAAAGCACAAAGCAATCAATGAAGGAGCATATCACCTTGCAAGCTAAATTCAGCTTCTAGGACTTTTCAATTATATGTACGAATTTTATTGGTGCCAATATGCATCCTGAACACCAACATGCCTCTTGCAATACCTACCAGCCTAACTATTGCAGGGTACAGTATCTACAATCTTTGTATCAAACTGGCCATAACAGACAATTTGCACATGTATTTGTTAATTATCTTGCAGTGCAATCCTGTGTACATCTCCAGGGAAGTAACTCCCATGAAGTTGATTGCATCTTACTCCTAGGTAACTGTGCATGGGATAGCAGGTTTAATTCCTGAAGCTGTATTCTTGAGGTGAAGATGTAGCTTTGATATGAATGGATATTCATTTATTTTCGACAAAAGCCAAACCTCTTTACAATGGCTGCACAACAGCAAAGGCAGCCCCCAGGGAAACAAAAACAAAAACTAGCAGTTAGTAAATAAAATTAAGCAGTAACAGGAGCAAGTGCTCATTTAAAGAGAAACATTTTCAAATGCCATCAGAAGACAGGTAAAGAGGAAGATGGCCTCACCTCCTGGGAAGTAATTCCACAGATAAGGTGTTTGCTTCCAGCCATGTCTCTAAAGCCAATGCTCCCTGTAAGAGCTGACCTTGAACAATGGGCAGGCACACATGAGAGGAATCAGTCCTCTAGTTGCCTCTCCACAGATGGTTTGGACCACAGCTCCCAGCATTCCCAGCTACTGCCTGTGTTGGCTGGGGCTGAAGGGAGCCAGAGTCCAAAACATCTGGAGTGCACCAGGTTAGAGAAGGCTCCTCAAAAGTGCCATTCCCCCTTTCTCCAGAGTCAAAACCCTTCTCCATGAGAAGAGAATACTGGGTGCATGGGAGCAGAATGTCTCCACCACATCCCTGAAGGGTTCTTCTAACTTCTTCCAGATTTTCCAGGTCAGCCACCTTGGCTTCAGAGGAATGACTTAGCTTCCTAAGAGCCAGGTTCCCTGAGCACAAAACCTAGTAGGCAGATGGTCATCCATGGGGAGCTGGATCCATGCAAACCACTGGATAGCAAACCCCCTCTCCCTGTTTTGACTCAATGTCTTTTTTTCTTGCATAAGTTTCTTGCATAAATGTTTGCGATGAAGTAATTTTTCAAAGCAACCTTTTGTGCTTTAAAGACAGGTTTATCTGCTTTCCATGAGGGAGGAAAGCTGCTTTTCCCTAGTCTCTCCTCCCTTCACCCCTTTTCCAAAGTCACCCATACACCTAACTTGACAGACCACTTACCTCTTTCTTGCTGCTTTGTTGCTTGGGCTAAGATGTTTTGTTACTGAAGCTCCCTAAGTTTACAGAAGGGAAGTGCCCTTACAAACCACCCTTTAAGAAAGTTGAGTTTGCTTCACCACATTGGCTGCTGCTGTACCTGATCGAGCAAAGGGCTTTGCTGAAGAAAGGGTTGTAAACTCTTTTACAGCCTGATCTGTTCAGCCAAATGGTTACTTATTGTCAGATCAAGTGACTACAATTACAATAAATGTTTTCTTTTTCCTGTAAGAGACCAAATACCAGGAACTGCTGCAGTTGTTTATGAAGATCATAATGCACTTTTGCTTTCTTCCAGTTGTGACAGACAAGTTTTCAAGGCTTCAGCACTAAAACAGGGTATGAACTTGATCTTTACTCTCAACAAAAGCTTTCGCTTCCATCTGTGTTGAGAAAATATTCCCCACTTGTTCACTGCCTGAGAGGACTCAATCCCCAATCCCAACCATTTTAGGGAGACACAAAAAAGAGACACCAACTGACTGACTGGTCCAAGAGACTTAATAAGAGCAAGCTGCAGCGTGGGTGGAAACCTTGACTCATTCCACATCCAGTCCTCATGATCCCCATCAGTTATACTTTCCTGTCCCTTAGAGGCATACAACTAAATAGCCAATCAGCAAGTTTCACATTCTACCCCATCTATCTGTTCAGTCCAGGGACTGTCTAACACAGTGCTTTCCTAATATGGCTTTGATATGCACCTTCCAAGACCTAGTGATAAGAGCATTCTAGGATGCGTACCTATCCTACCTCCTAAAGGCAACGGCTAACTAAGTACATCTCTAAGTGACATATTTGGTGCAACACTTGTGTGTGAGAAAAAAGTATATAGTGTGACTTTTATATATATATAAAAAGTCTATAGTATAGTCTATACTATACACTCTATAGTATATAGAGTGACTTTTTTATATTTTTAGAATTCCAAGCTAAACAATGCACTTCATTTCCAAGAAATCATGCATTTTCATTCTGATGACAAGCAAAACTGAAACTTTTCCATCTCCTTCTGTGAGGTCAGGTTCAGTTCAGGGTATGGCCAGTTCTGCCTGGCATTTGTCCTTGAAAAACACATATCCTGTTTAAAGGCACAATGGATAAGAAATGTGGGGACGTTAGACCTTTTTCTGTCTAAACTTGCGTGAAAATCTGTAAAATCAACTAGCCTTTAGTTCAAGTTGAAGATGCATTAAGTAAATCTGCATATTGTGAACTCCCAACGGAGGTGCCTGTTGAACCTACCAAAAGAACAGGCAGGGCAGTAGTGTAAAACAAAATGTCAAAATATCTGCGATGTTGGAATTATAGAGCAAGAGAAAAAGCTTTTTTTTCCTGTTTTTTTTTCTGTATTTAATGAAACTACTGAGGAACACTGTGAAAGAGACTGTCTTTCTGACCTCATAGACAAGTTGCATGAGAAAGAGAAGCCTCAGTCCCTCTCCAGTCACCTCCACAGTGCTCTTCTCATTTGGGGAAAAGCAGGCTGGAGTGGCTCCTTCCGTGTTCTTCAGCCGCAGGGCTGGCACGAAGATTGCTAAACCGGCATCTGCTCACATTCCAGCACAGGCCCCTTGCGGCTCCTTGGTCTTGCTGCTGTTATTCTTTATGTTTCTCCTTTTCAGCTCCCCTCTCCAAGCAAGTGGGCTGGTGCCATTTCTGGGCAGGTTGGCATATCACTCTAAAGCACTCTGGCAATAAGCTGATTGTTCCAAGAATAACCCACGTTGCACCTGATAGATGACTAGGTTCCCTGTGGATTGTTCATCTCCACAGTCCTGTGGATGCCACGACAGGATCAACTTGTGTAAACTGTCTTTGGCCTGCTGCAGTTTTCTTCTCCTTTACCTCCCCCTCCCCATGTTTATTCCCTGCAGATTACAAATTCTGGCTTGGCAGATTGTTTTTGCAATCCCCTTTTCAACGGACCCTGCAAAATGTCTGAAAGGCACTTCGGAGGGGCAGTCATGGTCAGTAAACATTGTTAACATCTTTTTTGCATACATAAAATGCACACCAATGTTCATTCATTCATTCATTCCTTTTAAATTAGCCACACTTGCAGGTTTAGATGGGCACATATGATAATATATGCCCCAATCAAATTTTTTTCTTAAAAAGCCCAGTCAAGATTCCTCTGTCATATGGATTTAGTTTGTTAATCTCTTCCTCCGATTAATATGAGTTGTGTTAGATCTTGCATGAAACAGGCCAAAACAGATTGAAGGAAAACAAATCAGCAATATTTATTAAGAAAATAGCATGCAAGGCTGTCAACATATTATTACACATGTAAGGCAGAACGCCTTAGAACTGTGCAGTACACAGTTAGAACAAAGCTTTAATAGTTTGCCTCATCCTCTGACTACTTTCTCATAGGCCCCCTCCCTTCCTGAAGCTGGGAATTTTCCTCTCACCATCCATACCTTATCTAAGGACCACACTTTCAAGATGTAGCTCAAACACTCATCCTTGGCCTGGTTCCTTCTTGTTCTCTCTTATCAAGGAGCAGTTCTCCTACAGTTACATACAGACAAATTTTCTCTTTAACCCTGCATTTGTAAGAACAAAGGAGAGACCATCTTCTCCAACAGTTGTACACACAACTCTGGCATTTTATTACAAAATCATCATGGCAACAAGGCTGAAGTTGCGTCTTTATTAATTAATACATATACTGGCTACTACTGGCATGGGTCCAATGGGCTTGCACCAAAATGAAACTTGAGGTCAGCCACAATAGTGTCTTGTAGAGAACACTCCTGGAATTACAGGTGCATGGTTTGCAGTGACCCTAAACATATTCTGTGGTACGCAGCCCCAGTTCCTTATTTGTAAGTACATTAAACAGCATGGTGCAAAAACAGTTCTGAGTTCTTACAAATCGATGGGGACAGTTTCCCAGACATGGATCTATCATACAAAAGTCCATTTGGTATGTAAGGATGCAGAAACTGCATTTCCTTATTTAGCACGCACTTCATTCTTGAAGTTTTCTGTGCATCAGGAAGTAGTAATTATAGTGCCTCTAGGTAGAGGGGCATGCATGCTAACAATCAGAAGTCTTTTTGTTTCTCTTCTTCCTTTGTTTCCTTAATGGATTTTCTGCTGTGATAAAAAAGATGGATGAAATGGTAGGAAACACCACCATCATGACATCATCTTCCCATGACCCCATAATAATTCATGAATAAGGCAGGCCAACTGCACAGTAGAAACCTCCTCTGGAAGTATCCCGATTAGCCAATTTCAGCAAAAACTACTGTACGATTATTCATGGATCTTGAAAGCCCTCCCACCTGCTTGGCCTCTTACCTGTCTGTTCATTTCCTTGACCCTATATTTTTGTATGTGGGGAGACAATAAGGCTGGACTTCCGGTCCTTGCTTTTTGTTGAGGGAGGAAAGCATTTGCCTCCAGACCAGGATGTGTGTTTGTGCAGAGGCATTGCAGAAGAATCCAGACTATTCACTTGCCCACCACCTGCCTTGTGTTGTCTGCCCTCCAGACTTGGTGGAAGGGGTGAGTGATGTAAGGCCATTTCTCACGTGCTCCTTCACCTGCCTGCCATGTTGTGCTTGGCTTCTGCATGTGTGTTGTGGGTATGTGTGCAAGACCAGCCTCCACGCCTTTATTTTGCAGGACAGTGGAGATGCAGAGAAGGCCAGTGGCTCTCATACTCACTTGCTCACCTGAGTGCATCTTGGTTGTGATGGGGAACAATATGGTAGGGGTGAAGGGGCCAGGTGTCTTGTTGTTGAGTTTCTCAGTGCCATCATGTGTTGGAGAAAGATGGGTCTTTGCATCTGGGGTGGACGTCTTGTTTTGAGGTTGCTGTTTGGTTTTCCTTGCAAATGTTGTTTTTGGAAGATTGGGCAGGAGGAAGTGCCCATGTCCTGCTAAGAAGCTTAATATTATTATTATTACTACTACTACTACTACTATTATTCTCATTTACTAATGTTTTGTTCTTCTCTGATTCATTACACAACCAGGTTTTATGACATTTGGCAGCCGTTTAAGAAATTCTGCCTAAGAACAGAGCAAGTTTAGGGCTTGGAGTCTTGATGGGATGGTTGGCAAAGCAACTTTGCCAAAAAGAAAGCAGTGTTCAGTCACAGTCGCAGCTCTTATTCGCATACTCAGTTATTCTATGACTGACTCAGGCACATTGATTAAACTGTAGACATGAATATATATTTCAGATTTTGCCCCAGGTGTGGCTTCAGAATTATCAGGGAATCTGCCAGTTTTTAAGCGTTCAAAAGCTGAAGCACAGTCCTGCCTTGACTGAATTGTACTCACCCCAGGCTAGCCCTTTTTGGGCCATGATGGCTCAAGTGGCAAACTGCCATGGCTGAGTCCAGTCAAGTCACTTGATCCCTGGGACAGACCTGGAGATGACTCAAGCTTCCTTATGCAGCGGCTTCCTCTTTCCAGAGACCAGATCAAATACCTGGGTGGTGTTTCTGCCTGGTTGGGGCACAGGGAGAGAGAGAAAAAACCCACTCCCTGGGGTCTTGATTGGAAACTTCAGGCACAACCAAATTAGAAGGAAATAAAGTATTAGCAGAAGAGTGTTTACCAAAGCAAGAGCAAAGCAGAGGATAGGCTAGAAAGAAAACAAACTTCTGAACTTTGAATGGGGAAACTGGAGCCTCACCATCCAATCCTTCTCAGAAGGGACCAGAACAAGTAGCACAGCCAGCTATGAAAAGCAATGCTGCCAGTCTCTAAGGAGCTAAACCACTGCAGCTTTTCCTCAGAACTAGCCAAGAGAGGAGGGTCAGCTGTTAACTTGGCCCAACCTGTGTTTTTCTGCATGGTTGTGACCTGTCCAGAAAGCTCCAGCTATTGGGTGGTACAGAACTGAGGCAAACATAATAACAACAAACCAATCACCTTAAAGAAGACTTGCCAGAAGAAACCAGGCAAAGGGAAACAAACTTACGCTGCAGCCCCACTCTGTTGAACTAACTTCATTTCCATACTTATTCCCAGTGCACGGCAAGCTCCAAATTTCTGTGACACTCCAAAGACTCAATGTCCTGCTCACTGTAGCATGAGAAACTCAGTTCATGCTGGTTGCCACCATGACCTCTTGTTTATTTCCCTGAAACCATTCTAAGCCATGGAGCACTAGGATTCCGCTACTTTGCATTGCAATTCCAGGCTACTTGAATCTAGGTGTAAATGTTCCTGCCTTTGCTGAAATGGTGACTTGCCCATAACTCCTTTTTTAAAATTATGAGTTTATTTTAAAAGTATAAAAACAATAGCAAATTCAACATTTTGTCAAATGGATAGTGTGTTGAGTGAATTCTGTATTTGAATAACTGCCTCCTTTTTTCAGCCCAATGCGTCTTTCCATAAATTGTCATGTATTTTCAGTGGCTTCTGTTTGACCCTGTTTTTATTTGTGCTGTATAAAACTGCTCCAAATTGCATAGAAGGTGTGTGCAGAGTGGAAGGAGTGATGGAGGCAATCTCTGCATCCTTGCACCTCCCCCTCTCATTTCTGCCAGATGACCATTTTCGGCTATCTACCAGGAGTGCTTGGAAGGGGAGGGAAGGACATTGGCACACTGTACCCTGGCCTCTGCATTCACCTCCCTTTTCCACCCCATGGAATGCCCCCTTCAAGCATTCTCCAAGGTCACATTCCCAGGTCATCAGTTCCCAGCTCTGAAGTCATATTAGTGATGCATTTCCTTATTCCCCAAATGAAGAATTCTCAACTGGGATTATACATTGAATCTATTGTGATTTTTCCTCCTCTTCCATGGCCTTTACTATTTGTGTGTGTGTGATCCAAGACCTATATTTGCTCTATAGTCAATGTTTTAATGTTTGATTTCATACTGAGGTTTCTGTATAGCCTGAAGTGCCTGATCCTGCCTAATCTTGGGAACTAAGCAAGGTCAAGCTGGCTGAAAGCTGGATGGATAACTTAAACATCGTGAACTGCCCAGAGAGCTTCAGCTATGGGCAGTACAGAAATGTAAGGTCATCATCATCATCATCATCATCATGTGTATAAAACATTCTCATAAAGACATTACGCCATTTAGGATTCAGTCCAGTGGGAACACCTGTAATCCTATGAATTTGAAGAATCATGGGCATTCCATGACACAACAACTAGCCGATCCACAGTTCTGTTACACCACAGCAACTACACTAAGATTTCATGCCACCATTTACAGAAATACCTAGAAACAGAGTGAGTCAGAAGATGGCATCCTGGGCCATCTAGTCTGACCCCTGGCTCCAGCTGGCTCCACTCATGACATGCCTACCATGTGCATGTCCAGCCTATCCTTAAACACCCTCACTGTTGGGGCTTCAACCACCTCCCGTGGAAGCCCATTCCATACCCCGGGGTCTTCCTGGCATCCTTCCTAAATCTTGGGTCCCTGAGCTTTACTTCATTGGTGCGCATCCTGCCCTCCACTGCAGGGGGATAAAGGCATCATGAGCCAACTCTGTGTGGCACCCCCTCACATCCTGTATGTCACTAATAGATCCCCTCTGAGTCTCCTCCTCTCAAGGTTGAAAAGACCCAGCTCCTGTTTCTCCTTGTATGGATTACCCTGCAAACCAGCTACCACCCTAGTGGCCCTTCGCTGCACTGATTCCAACCTTGCTATGTCCCTCTTGTAATGAGGGACCCAGAACTGAACACAATATTCCAGCTGCAGGTGCACCAGAGTTGTTTAGAGTGGTAGTAATACCTCTCTCGATCTAGAAGAAACACTTCTGGCCATGCATCCAAAGGTGCTGCTCACCCTCTTGGTCGCCACGTCACTCTGCTGGCTCATGCTTAGCCTTAACAAGCACCCCGAGGTCCTTTTCACAAGTGCTGCTCTCCAGCCACTTGACTTGTCTTGGGGAAAAAATGCTAAAGTAGTTGCAAAGCACAGCAGAGGCTCTGGATGATGACAACGTTGTGTAAAGCACCTGCAGACTACAGTGAGTGACAAATCTTAACTGTCTCTTGTAGGAAGCCTGATAAAATCTCACACAGTAGATCTTATTTTCGGGACCTAATAATCCCTACACTCACATGCACTATCTTCCTTATACCACAAGGGGGAGTCAGACTCAAAAACTTTATGAACAAAAGACGAATTGCCAGTTAAGGTCTTGAGGGCCAGTCAAACTAAGGCAAAACAAGTTTTAAAATACCTGGATACCTGAAGGAAAAGCATACCGAAGTAGTCTTCCTGCAGTAAATACACCTATCTGCCACTGATGTTCACAAATGGGAGAACAATGATTTTGAACTGGCACTTGTTATGGGAATCTCTAAGAAAATTAATGGAATAGCTTTGTCGGTTCATGAAAAGGTTAACACTTATTTCCAGAAAGAGGAAGTTCAACAGATTTTACAGAAGGGAAGTTTGCTGATGTATCCCAACCTAGATATACGTGTTTCCATTAGGAAACAGCAACTTTCTTTCCTCATTTTGCTAAGCTGGATTAAAAAGTTCCCAGGTCAGCAAACACATGGCATAAAGAAGCTCATTATTTGTAATATATTTACAATCAGTACATCATCAGATCATACTGATAAATGTCTTCTTACATATTGAGCGTTGTGTCTTTATTGAACTTGA
Organism: Varanus komodoensis; assembly: GCF_004798865.1. NCBI lineage: Eukaryota > Metazoa > Chordata > Lepidosauria > Squamata > Varanidae > Varanus > Varanus komodoensis. The sequence goes on from NW_025335409.1 coordinate 9,415,256, forward strand.
AATGGCAGCTTTCTCAGCTTTCTGGTAGGGCAATTTTCACTTCTGAATTTCTCGCAATTTAAAATGACATATATTACAGGAGTTGCTATGTCATAATGAGGTCTTCAGCAATAAGTTACAACTCTCTTTAGCAAGTGTAAAAAGCACAAAATAGGAATCAGGAGAGAATTTGTTTCAGTTGGAAAATACTTTTAAATAAAGCAAAGCATGTATCTAATTATTAATATGTACATTTTGCCTCATTATCAATAAAAGTAAGGTGCGAAATGTACTGCAGTGTACACATAAGTAAGATCTTTATCATAAACATATTTGTGGAAATAAGCATCCTCTGCTTTAATATAATGTACTTTGAAATAAATATCTAGGATTGACCCAACATTTCATCAAGATGTTGATAGCCTCAAAGTCACAATTTAACTTTAAATTAAAGTTTTAATTCTACTTTGCATCTAGCTGACCATGATGCTACCTTGGATGCAGCATTCCTTTTTAGTTGCAGCTCCTTAACAGGACACCTTACCTGGTGCTCACTAAAACAATGTAGGAATCCTCCATCCTTGTAGTGAGCAAAGCTGACTGCCAATCTTGGCAGGCATCCCAAGGTCACTATGACTGGGAATCTGAAGAAGGAAAAGGAGGAGGAGAGTTTGAGGAAGCAGTGATGGGAGTTCCCTCAAGGTCACTGCCCACTGGTTCTCCTCCAGACCAGGAGAGGAGTGTTTTGGAATGGGCAGGAGGGCAGCTGAAGAAGGGGAAGAGGGAGAGCCAGTGCCCCATGATGAGGGGTCAGGAGACACAAGCTGCCCAGTTAGAAGGGGTTGTGTGGGTCTTACCAGCTGCCCCTTCCCCAGCAGGAGTCACTGAGGCTGGGGCCCACAGAGTTACTGAAAGAGAAGCCTTTGGACTTCCCAGTTTGGAGTTCAGCACTCTTGGTATGAGCTGAGGCTAAGTTTCCACACTTACTAGAGCGCTTTTGCTTTGTTCTGTAGTTGCAAAGTGGCGATAAAGAATCTGTTTGGTGTTTTAGAGTCTTAAGGACAAGAAAGGAAGGGCTGAACTCAGGGCAATCCTGCTGTCATAAGATACTGAATGCAAACGTATACTGTCCAGAGAGCCCTAATTGCAGCTGATGCAATAAATAAATAAATAAATCTCTTTTTTTTGTACAACTTTCACACTTAGATCTGTGAGCCAGAATGAAGCTGCAATTACAACTTCCTCTTTCAAAGGGAAGGAAAAATGGTATTTAGGCAGCGAACAGGCCACAGTTGTTGCCTTGTACAAGGAACTTGTGGTAAGATAACAACTGGCACAGAGGTACAGCAATTGTATTTTAGCACATTTCTGTGCATTTGCCAAGCTTATCTTTGTCAAGCAGCTTTTGTGCAGACATGATTTATGTTGTTTGAATATTTATTTTCCCAGCTAAACATGAGCAGAGTTATGGTGGTTACATAGCTAGGTCATTTGAGAGAAATCCTAAAGGAAATGACTTCACAGCTCAGTTGGTCTGTTATATATTGGCTCTCTTACCCCCGCCCCATGCATTAGTAAATGAGTACCTTGAGATGGACAGGCACAATTGGATACAGATTACCTCAACTGAATCAGAGGGCTGGCTTGGAATGAACTATCATTCTTGAAATATGGAAACCTTTACAGTACTGACACTTACAGCAAACTGGTACTTGGAAAGTATGAAGCAGTTTTTGTATCTTAAGTATTCACTAGAGAAACATAAACCAAGATGTTAATTGAACCACTGCGTCATTTTTGAAGAACACAGTTACTATCACCCAGACAATAGAAATAAATCCTACAGCTTGTTTGCATATGATAATTCATGTAAATGTGAACTCATTAACATTTATTAGTGTGACTAGCATGGAAAAAGGAATCCAGTCAGACTCATTAAAAGCCACTGACACAGCCAACAATACGAGATTGTTATGAAGGGCAGGATATAAATAGAACCAAAGAAATAAATGCTACTACTCAATTGCCACATATCTCTACAAAATGCCTACAGTGTAATATTGGAGCTGTTGTAAGGGAACATTTTCCAATGAAATTATAGTTATTTATTCAGAAGTTCAAAAGAGAACCTGTGTGATGATGTAAACTTTTTAATGTTCTATTGTGTAATGATCTATACCAACAGGAGGAAGACACATGCACACACCCAGCAAGAAAGTTTTGGTTTTGTTATTTTTAATTCAGACTGAAAATATGATCATACAGATAGAGGAGCAACACAATAATGTGTTTCAATCTATCATATAAGGAAAACCAGGGAAAACAAGTTTAGCTGTAGGAGACCTCCTCTTAAGCTTCTACCTTTTGACACCTCACAGAATGAGTTATTGAAATACTGCTCATGAAATGTCAGATTAAAACTGTATATGTTTAATGCAAATGAATTACATTGTAGCTAATCTTTACATTATTTTCTGACAGAACCTCAGTATCTGTCATGTAATATATTTTCTTTCTGTTACAAGTAAGATCTCCTACATTGGCTGAGGTGAGAGTTAATGTGCTTTCTTAGCAGGGTGCTGGCAGGCAGGCCGTTAGTAGCTCTCACTAAGGTTGCCAAGTTGCAATTAGTCTTTGGCTCCTGTGTCTTTGACAGCAGCTTAACAAGCAGACATTAGCCAGTGATAATGTTTATCTCCACACTCTAAATGCTTATCATGTTCAGACCCAGCCTAGGATAATTCACTTTCCGAATCATGAGCCTTTTTTGTTTCTCTGTCTGAATAACTAAATAGAGGTTTTCTAAGTATCATGAAAAACAAAAGTTCACCTAAACATGCACCTTCTTCCAAGAAGCAGAAAGTCTATCCACACACAGATGTTCCACAGTATTTATTTATTTAAAACGTTTGTATACCAAATGGTCTCAGGACGGTCCTACAATAAAACAAAGTGGAGCACAGCATCCATTCTATACAATAAAACCCCACTTAAAATCACAATCTAAACCTTAATAGTACTCATGCTTTTCCCTTCTGTTTCCCTTTCCTACCCGTTCAGTGTCTGTATTTTCTACTACATGGAAAACTGATTCCCACTTCTATTTAGCTTATAGACCATTCTGCTTTTTTTTGGGTTTCATTAACCATCACCTATCTCTCAACATGGTCAACGGTCACAGGGCATGGGAAAAGTAGTACAACATCCCTAGGGAACCACATTACCAGTCCCTGCCTTAGTTTACAAAACAGACACTATCACCACCCGAACAAGTTACAGCTGTAATTCAGGTGTCCTTGAGATTGGTGGTGGAAATGTATTATACAGTTATCCTGTCTGCCATATTTTCTGGCTCAGAGGAGAATTCCAAGGCAGAGGATTCCATTGACCAGTGAGCCATCATCTGTCTCATCAGGCCAGAGGATATAGCTTCAAACTCAGAAGGGATAATCAGGCAGAGGCTGAAACTAACAGAGGGGTTGGATCAGCTAGCCTTCTGAAAGCCTTATAGGACCTTGGCACATTGCTGAGACAGCAGCATTTCATGAATGAGCTCCAGCCCAAGCTGCTTGATTAGTCCATCTCACCATTCAGCTAGTCAGGTGATATCTCTGAAAACCTTGGCCCAAGCTAAACAAGACATCGCCTGAGTAAGGCAATAACAGTATGGAACAAACTGGTGAAGCTTTACCCAAGAGAAATTTCTACAAGTACCCGAATTTGACCTCTTTTGGGACAATCTGCAGTTCAAGATGGATTTCAGAGAGCATGCCACAAATGCATTCCTGTGTCTTGAAACAGCAACGTATGTAGCACCACTGTTTTTAGAGCAGTCTATTGGTTTTAAAGCAATGTAGTGCTTCTTATATTTTTTTTCTACTCTTGATTTCATGCAGAAATAGGGCATCCCAGAGATGGAGAAGGAGGAACAGCAGGCATTAGGCGATGATGTCATGGAAGATGCAGAAACAGTGAATCATAAAATGGGACTGCTTCAAAGAGAAAGCTCTGGATTGTGAGGTGGTTGGCATGTCTTTAATTTTTTATAATTGGCTTCCACTAAAACACACCAGTTAGAACATAAAAGCTGTAGATGTATCTGCTGAAATGGGCCTGTGCCACTCCACAACTGGAGCTGTCATCAATATCATATTTATCCTCCATCTTTTCTTCTCTTGAAAGAAACCCAAGGCAGATTACATGATGCTCCTCCCCCATTTTATCCTTGCAAAAGCCTGCGAGGTGGGTTAGGGTGGGAATAAGTGACTACTGCAAAGTCACCCACTCAGCATCCTGGCTTAGCAGGGACCAGAACCCGGATCTTCCAAGCCCCAGTCCAACACTATAACCACTACACCATACTGGTTTTTCTGTTCCACACTGGCCTGTACTTTTAGCTGGGCTGAATGGGGAAGAGGAGAGAGTGACACTTTCTCTGGCTTCTCCTTTCATGAGGAAGTTAGGGAAGTCCTTCCTGTCCTTCTTCCACCACAACCACTGTTAGAAGTACTTTGGAAAACTTGAAGGACTTAACTTCAGGCACTTAGCTTAATGCTGGGTTCTGAATCTTCTGGGTTTGTGTATCTTGCATCTTTTCTTGCAGATATTTTTTCCTGTATTTTCATGTTCATCATGGACAGAGTTGTCTTCACATGAACCAAGACTCAAGAGCATCAGCATCTTTTTCTGCTTAATGGCCAGCACGTATTATTGCTACTGGGTCATCCTGTTATCATCTAGGGAATTCACAAGTGATATTGGAGCCCTACTCCTCTTAACTGGTGTGTGAAATCCTTGAAAGGGTGGTATTTTTGCAAAGTCTTGGGGCCCAAGTCCTGATATAATTGAATTTTACCTGGTCATTGTAGAGTTGGTCGATGAGGCTGAGCTAAGTCAAAATGCTATTGCTTTTTATTGGTATTATATGGTTGGCAATAGCACAAAGTGGACTATGATTTCTCTGGGCTTGTTTTGCAAGTAGGACCCTGTGTATCCTTTCTGCATCATTGAGTCCAACTCTTAATTCCATAGAAGTTTTTGTAAACTGAATCTCTAGAAAAGAGATCTTGTTTGGCTTTGCCATATCTTTTTTTACTACATGCATAAAAGTTAGCAGAAGCTACTGCAATTTTCTAGAGACTCCGTGAATTGTCTGTCTGATTTCAGATTATAGATTGACTCCTGTTTTGTTCTAAATTCCAGTGCTTTGCTTGCTGTCTTTGCAGTGGCAAAACATTGTGAACGGTGCAGTCCTACTGCCACTAGATAGGATCAAGATGGCCACAGTGTAATTTAGAGTTTCTGCACTGACTTTGGAACTTGCTCTGAGATCAGAGCCTCCAAACTTGAATCCCTGCTGTTTCAGCTGGCATATCCTCCAACTTTCTGTGCATCATGAGTGACCTCAGAGATGGCATTTTGAGGAAGGAGAGGGACAGGCTTCACCATACTGTATATAGTATATCCTGGTGGCACTTCAGCCTCTTCTCCTTGCTCTATAATGAAAAGACCCAGAACAAAAGAAATTGAAATGTATTTCTGCCTTCAACAGTTCTCAGGTTGAGTGACTCATAGTACATTGGTCCACTGTCTAGTTCTTTTGCAACATGGTTTATAGTAGTCTCTTCCTTAGAAAGATCATAATGGTTTTCATAGGGCTGCTATCTTGGAACTGAAGAAGTCCATCACACTTCAGTTTCAATAACAATAGAATATCTTCTACACTTTCCCATTCACTGGGCAAGTTGGCATAAATGGAAAAAGCCCTTTTTATCTTCCATACTGTAAACAATGTAAAAAGCCCTTTTCATCTTCCATACTATTCCAACTTTTATTTCCTACTCAGAGGAAAATATTCCTCTGCCAACACACAGAACCATTCAGTATAGCTTAGATGCAAAGTTTGCCACAGTGTCCAAATTTTCAAAAGGAAGAAGTCAACCCTCTATGGAAGAACAGAGGAATAGTTAGAGAATTAAATATATCCTGGTTGATAAAAACAAGACTGAGCAATTGCTGACTGAAGAGTCCCTTTTGGAAAATGTTTCCACCACTATTTCTGAGGCAGACTTCTGAGTGTCCTCTGCACTGGAGGAACAAAACAATCTTGCCCAGAATTATACCATGCACAAACTCAGAGGAAACAAAAAAGGAAAGAGAAATGTATCTGAGTGAGGTTGTCAGAAGACCAAGATAACAATGTACAATATGCAGAACCTGTAATTTTGAATATTCACTAAGTGGGGCTGGGTTTTTGCTTTGTTTTTTTGTTTTTGTTTTTGGGCTTGGCACAAAATTGTGTCTCTATATGGCAACAGAGCTCATGACTACAACTTCAGAGACTGAGGCTCTCATGTGTTATTTGGTATTTGGGGTTTTAACAACTAAGTGAAGGAAAACCAAAAGAACAATATTATTAAAGGACTCCTTTTTTAACAGGCTATCTGGAAGGAAGACATATGACAAAGCCCAAAGACTTCAGCTAAAAAAGAATGTCAGGAAAAAAGTATGCAACATAATACACTTCATGTTTTTGATGAAGATTTTATTTTTGTCCCAGCTGAAGAAGAATACTAGCTTTAGCATTGTGTGGCTAAAATGGGAAAATTATAGAGGAAGAAGAGGAAAAAATCTAAGGCTACCTAAATAAACAAAGTAGCCATAAAATGAAGATAACGCTCAAGGAAATATAAAAGATTGCTTGGTGAAATTTCACCTGCGGTTTATCTCTGTGTCTTATCAGAATTTCACTTTGCTTATAGGCTTGTTGTATGTGCATTACCCAAAATTACCGGAAGGCTAAGAGAATATATTCCCTGAATTATACAGTTTTGTTCAGGATGGAACACTTCATAGGTCTCGTCACGTAACCACTGTTGCTGCCACCCATTCTTTGCACAGTAGAAGACCGGCAGTTTACAGGACATGTTTAATACTATAAAAATCATAAATGTTTGGCTAGGCTGTGTTAAGATCTCATACCTTGTTCTGTTTTTATTGCATTATATTTTAGTGCCATGCAGAATCAATATGGTTGCTTTGATCTTCTAGTTATTTGTTAACAGCCAATGTGATAAAATGCAGAAATGTATCTTAGGGCACAGTCTTTTCCCCCTTGCCCTTACTGCATGCAAGTTTCCAAACTGATGCATTATGTAGTGGCAGCAGTCTGCCACACCTTGCACCCTGGTTTATCCTATATCCCCCATAGGATTGAACTATAGATTTATTTTTGAAATAAAAACACAGCATAAAACCATTTATTCTGGTTTAAGAAAGCAGCTGGTTTTCTGGCAAGTTTCTAATGTTTCCTGTAGTGGTAACATTGTTGAATTCATCACCACATAGTTTCTGAGGCAACTACAGAGAGCCAGAGGTTAAACATGTGGTATTGGGACTCAGGTAATCTGGGTTCTAGTCCCAACTCAATCATGGAGCTAATGGCATAACTTTGGGTCAGTTACAGACTCTCAGCACAGTCTTCCTCACAGGGTTGTTGTTGGGAAGAAAGAAATTATGCAAGCTGCCTTGAATTCCTTGAAAGGAAAAAAGGCAGGGTATAACTATAATTAATAAACTAGATACCACTAAAATCCTGCATATGTCAACTTGGTTTCTAATCTGGGAATGTTCTGTAGCTATGGTTGATTTTCATTGTTCATAATCTATCCTTAGAGTGAGTGTGTCAAAGCTTGCACTAGCAACAAAGAATCCCCTTTCATATTATGAAGGCATTGATCATTTCTAGCCATAAATTCTAGCCATACTTAAGAGTTACAGTGGTACCTCGGCTCATGAACGCCTTGGTTCACAACTTTTGACGTGGGTTGCGAACTCCGCATTGGATGGCAACCAAAACCGCAGTCATCTCCCCACCCCCCTAAGTGGGGAGATGGCCACGATCGCAGTTGCATTCATGCAGGGAAGACATGTGTGATCCTGGGCGTGCTCCTGCACGAAAGAGGGGCACAATCTCAGCCATCTCCCCTCCCCTCAACCAGCACGATCACGGCCATCTCCCCACCCACCCAAGTGGGGAGATAGCTGTGATCGTGCTGGGGGCGGGGGGAGATGGCCAAGCTCGTGCCCGTCTCTCCCTCTGCCAACGCGCCCTGTTCGCGCCCATCTCCCACCCCAGCGCGCCGGGATGACAGGCACATGCAGGGATGATGGGCGCGTGCAGGGATGACAGGCATGATCTCGGTCGTGCTGGGAGGGGCGGGGAGTTGGCTGCGCTTGTGCTCGGGGTGGGGAAGGGGAAATGGCCACGATCTTTGCTGTTCTTTGTCACTTTGCTTCACATTTTTCTGATTTAAAAAGTGGTTACAGAACAGATTAACCTTTTTACATTGAACCTTATGGGAAAATTTAACTTGTCTCATGACCAATTTGAGTCAGGACCAGAGTCGTGGAACGGATTAAGTTTGTGAGCCAAGGTACCACTGTACTTTGCTTCCCTGCAGACTACCTAGCCTAATGGGTCAGAAATGAACATAGTAGCAAGAGCCCTATCAGAAGCTGGGGTTTAGATGACCTATGGAAACTGATGTTTTGTTTTGTTTTAAAACTCACCTTTCCTTCAAGGAATCAGTGGTATACATGATTTTTCCTTTCCAATTGTATCACACACTAACCCTATGAGGTAGATTAGACTACGAGAGAGTGGCAGTTAGTATGTTTCATGGCTTAGTGTGAATTTGAATCCAGGTATGCCATTATTTCAGTCTGACAAAACCACTCTGTTACACTGATATATGCTGAGGGAAAATAAAGATGCTAGACATGTGAACAGTCTTCCTTACTATCAATGTTTTATCCTGTTTCACAAATCACTTGTGGATTTATGGAATCAGAATGCCAGAACTATAATATTTTGAAGTGTTTATTTGAGCAATACAATGGGCACTATAAAAGAAGTCTGTGGAATTATAGATATTTAAAGGAGTATTACATATATAAGTCCTAAGACACTAACATCATTGAGCAAAAGAAATGCTGTGAATCTGCCCAGATGAAAGACCACTCCCTTATAATAGTACCATCCACTAATGGGCCTTTCCATTTACAGACTTTCAATAAAAACTACCAGCACCTTTTCATATTCTTTCCTGAGTTCATAAGACTAGTAAATGAGCTCATTTTATGTAAGGGCCCAAAATTTTGCCCTTTTTTCTGTAGCTATGTAGCTTTAAAAAAAATCAGAAAAAAGTGCTAGAAGTGCTAAGGTTCAGTCAAATTTCTTTTCACACCCTAATCCTGTTTACCTACTTCTCCTTCCACAAAATGATTTTATTTTCTTACCTGTTTAAAATCAAATAGTTCTTAATTAGTAGATGGGAACAAAGAAAAATGAAGGGAAATACACCCTCTAAAGTACACCACAATTCATTCTAAAAGCACACACACACCACCCTCCACAATCGTCATTAAACCACCCCTACTTGGTAAATAATGAGTAGTATTTTACAGAGCTCATACACGTTGCAGCAAAAGTAAAAACTTCTCTTCCTCCTTCCCTCAGCTCAGGCAAATTACTGGCTACCTGGCTGAACTCATGAGTAAAATAACACTGCAAATTTATAAAAGTGGAAGATACATGTAAATGCAGTGGGGAAGATGGATGTGCTTGTAGTTGGAACAGCGTCTGGTAGCAGTAGGAAGCACTCCTGCTACTTTGCTACAGTGCTACTCTGGAGCAACAGTGTTACTCTGCTGAGTAGGCAGTTGCTCCACTGAGCAGTTGGCTGATGCCATGCCCAGTGGAGCACGAGGCCAATGAGGGAGAGATAGTCCAGGCAGGCAGAAGTGGTGCACACTGGGATTGATTTCAGCTGTGGGGGCTGATGGGATACATGCCAACATTTGGAGGGAAGAGGGAGAAGCATGATGACCACACACATCTGAAACCAAGTGCCTGTCTGAACACTGGTCACAAGGTGAGATACCTTCCCACATTAACCATGTGGCATTGCTTAGCATTATGCTTGAGTGCAACCACAGTGTCTACTACAAGATTGGGAAGTAATAACCCATTTTCCTCCTTCTAAAGCAAGCTGCAAAAATAACTGTAAAATATGATAGAGTTCCTGGAGAATAATGGTATCATTTGAGTCTCTCAGAAACTACCATGAGTTAAGAATCACAAGTGGATAATAAATACTTCATGTAGATGAGCTCTGAGATGTTATCATCTCCCAGGACCTCCCCCATGCTTAGCATATATTATAGCATTTTCCCCCCAACAGCCTGAAATGCCTGTGGGTATGAAGCACGCCTTTGTTGTGCAATTCCACTATAGCATAGCACCAACTAGTGGTTGTGTCATAAAACATGCAGAAAGACAGAGAAAGAAAACTCGGTGGGGAGGGGGGAGGACACATGTCTAAAGGAGCCAGTCTTAATCATACAAAGAAGCAGAAACCTTGGTAAAGTGTTGGGTTAAAGGCTTCATGTAGAAAAGCTGTAATGTAAATATCCTAATTATTGCCACTGGTAGTTGAACACAGTTGGCCAGGTAACTTGAGTACAGAAGGACCTAAGGGCCTGTTTTCCTTACAGTGCAGCTGGTAGCTAAGCAAAGGGGAGCAACCAGAGAACCACCCAGAGAGCTTTGGCTGTTGGTTGTATATAAATTAAACAAACAAACAAACTAGGCATCCAAACAAGCTGATCTTTGTGGTTAAAGCTGCATCTGGATTTTAGAAGCACAGTATTCTTGCAGCCAGTTGAACACTTACAATAATAGATTTAACACTAGAAATGTACTGGTGGTGCTATGTTTTATACACATAGCAACAGTCTTACTCAGGAAGCTGACAGTCTGCATATGAATGGAATGAAAATACCCAGTGGTGTGAGCTCCATTTTCATCAGCGATTCTACTTTTCATTCTAATTATTAAATGCACAGGGTGGGGGAGTCATTGCTCCAAAATGTGGCAGCCATGGTTCTGTGAGTACCCAGAGTTCAGGGCCTATAACTCCAATCATATATTAAATTCCATTGTCTTCCTATGCACCTATGGGCTTACAACAAGGCATTCATTCAAGCCCTTAGAACAGGCTGGGAAACCTCTTTCAGCCACAGGCCAAGCAGAGAATGGCTCTTAAGTAGTTGGGCTGAAATCCAAAGGGAATGATCCAAAAATAAAACCACAGTATATTGTAGCTTGATGCTTTCCCAGCCTGTAGGTAAGCTTTAGGTGAGGCAGTTCAACCATTTTAGATCAGAGATAAAATAGCACAAAAGTTGCAAAAGCACTAAATGATCAGTGGTCTTAGAGTGCTGGACTGGACTGGTCTCCTGGGCCTGAGGTTCCCCCATCCCTGCTTTAAAGTCCTGCAGACACAATACATTGCATGTGTGTGGGCTATGGGGACTGGGAAATACTTTGAGTTATAGGGTGTTTTACTGTTTAAATATGCATAGGATAGCACCCTAAAAAAGCTTAAGACCAGGTTACCTTAGGAATTTCTTGTTCCTATATAGACCTGCCTGGGAAGTAAGATCAATGTCAGAGGCCTTGCCTTTGGTGCCATCTTGGGAGATTTGATGAGTGAGCATGAGAGAAAGGGCCTTTTCTGAGAAAGGGCAGCTGCAACTCAGAATAGCTTTCCAGACTGAAATTCATGAGGCCTGCTCTTTGAACCTTTCACCAGAAATTAAAAACATTTTAATGCTGACAGGCTTTTAGTGTATAACACATTTACTGCTACCAGTTTTAATATGAAGACTTTTTTTTACCATCAGTGCTATTCGGTTTTGTTTATTTTTGCCTTTAAGTGTTGGTTGATTTATATTACATTGTTATTGCTTTTTATTCGTATTATATGATTTCATGATTGTGCTGTAACTCTGAGTACATTTAGCAGACAAACACTAGAAGCCAGGATGTCATCTTGGTTAGAGGGTTGGACTGGGACTTCGGAGATCCAGCTTCTAGTTCCCATGCAGCTTTAGAAAGCATTGGGTGTCTTTGGGCTAGTCACTGATTTAAGGGTTAATCTACCTTACAGGGTTGTTGTGAGAACAATGAAAAGGATCATGGATTCCTTGCATGATCAAAAAAGTAGAATATAAATGTAATGATAATCCTACTTTTATTTATATACAGCATTTTTATATTGCTCAATATCGGGACAGATTCCAGAGTGGTAAACAATCAAAAGATAAAACAGATAAAAGAATAACAATAAAATAAATAATAAAGAATAGGGCAAAGATGAATGGCTTGTTAAAAGGAGGGGGAGCTTAACAAGTAGAAAACGAAGACAGTTGCAGACAAAGATGCTCTGGAAATGGGTTTGAGAAAGAACTTTAATGAGAAAAGGGAGTGGCTTGAGCAACAGTGAAAATCAGACAGCGACTGGCCCAGAGTCATTCAGTGAGTTTCATGGCTGAGTGGGACCAGCCCAATACTTAAACCACTAGATCACACCAGCTTTCCCCCAAAAGAGCCAGGAGTGCTCAAGCCACTGGCTCTGTCAGTCAGAACTCTTTCTGCAATGGCAGAAGTCATGTGTTTGGATGGCAGATGCCCCTGGAGGATCACCAGTGGCCCATCCCTTTCTTCCCTGCTTCTCCTGCCCAGAACCTCTCCCATGTGACCCCCTGGCCCCGCCTTCCTTCTTGGAATTGGTGCACCGACCCACTGGCACTTGGGCCAATGAACTCTCCCCAGCATGCCCCGCCCACTCCTGCGGGAAGGCTGGACTGGCACATTCGCGGCCCAGAGTAAGAAGCTTGCAGGAGGTTTTCTTTTTTCTTCTTGTGTGACTTAGAAACAGAGCCTATGGGAAAACAAATGGCAAAAATAGGATTCCTACAAATGATCTTGTAAGTAGAAATAATCTTAGGAGCAGCGTTTACCAAAACTAACCTAGAATTAGTAGGCTGATCAACACTTGGAGAACTTGCAATAAAGTTTTTACACAACAACCTTTATTAGTGGGAGAGGGGCAGCCAAGGACCACAACGCAGTACAGAAAACTACTTATTGGTAGCCATAGGTCATTCCTTCTCAAATGTAACTAGAAATCTTACGCCCAAAGGGGAATGGGAAAAAGTGGAAACAGGAAAAAATCCATTTTTCTTCTCCTACTTGCTGGGAAAACCATCCTTATTGAAAAAAGAAACTGTCCCTTAACAATATAACAGTGGAAAATGATGGACAAACATTTGGATTACTCATGTGATCTGTCCTACATACAAATTTGACTTAAGGACATTCTCAGGAATGGAGCTTGTTCTTAACCCAGGGACTACCTGTAACACAATCCTGACTGGGAAATGCTTGGAGTTGTGGGGTGGGGTTCTGTCTAAACATGCATAGGATCAGGCCTCAACAGTTTAATAAAGCATCCAAACAAGGAAAAAGTGGCAGTGACTTATTAAAGACAGGAACGATGAAAAAGGAATTATCCTTGATAGATAGGCACAACTGAGAACATAGGCAGCCATGCATCTGAACTGCTGGGTCAGATAGCTATCCATCAGTGCAGACCTAAAGCATTTTGCAGCTTGTAGCAGACCCCAAATAGTATCCCCACACACACCTGTATAAATCTATTCCACTGGCCCCAGTTCTCTTCTGCTCTAAATCCCCAGTTCTGGGATTGCTGCCCTAAAATTATATCTCTCACTATTGTAAATGAAAAGAAGATTGATTTCTACTCTATTTACTAGGAAGGGGTGGGAAAAGGTGCTGTGAACCAAAATGGCTCATGCTTGTGGTGAGATGTTCTGCTTGGGAAGCTTTGTGGGGCCTGAGTTGCATGCACTTTTTTCCCTCCCCATTGTGAATGCTTTGTTCCAAAACAGCTTGTAAGGAACGGACGGTAATAAAAGTCCCAGCATATAAGGATGCTCAGGGAGTGTCTACGGCATGCTGGTGCCGAGTCTCTCCATGTGGCTGGTAGAGTTGGGGAACCACGGGATTCTGCATTATGATACAGGGGTGGGGTGGGACTTATCCCAGTTGTTGTGCATTCTTGTATAGATGGAGTACAAGCATCACACTGGCACAATCTAATCGGTGGAGTGTGGTCATGTCTCCAGGAATACTAACAGGATGACTGTTCTTTTGCTACCATGTTTATGTCTCTTGTATTTTCCCTCCCAGATAGAATGTGTGCAGCATTCGGTGAAATGGCCTAGGGCTGATATAATGTCAAGATAATCCTTAATGAATACAGTAGAAAACATATTTATTTTCATTTATAATAGACAAGACTGTAACTTTAATGAACGGGTAAATGCAGTTTATTCAGAATATAAAAGGGTGTGTGTCTCTGTTGTGCATATGGGTGTACTCATCAGAAAAAGAAAGGGCTATTGGTCTTGGCTGGAATTTGATCAAATGTTTGGAGAACTTCATCACAGGAAATAAATCTAAAGGCAATTCTTCCTAGAAAAATAAGGAAACTTCTAAAACAGATTGCTCCTGTTGCTATTTTGTATTTCCATCCTGGTTTCTAGAGTATATATTGCATTTTCTTCTGAGCCATTTGAATTACATCAACATAGTTCACAAGAACACCAAAGTTTAAAATGCTTCTTGAGCCCTTCTCATTACAGTTGGATTAAGGCAAGGTTGTGTTTAACCACACCTAAAGTATTCCATTTTGCCTGATCATTCCCCTTCCTTTTTAATAATCTAGGTTGTAAACAATTGGTAGGGGGGAGCTTTATGATTCCTATTGACTAATCATTTCCAAGGTCACTCATTTACATGTGATGGCACCCCTTTTCTTTCACTGTTTACAAGAATATCATGTATTTGAGAGAGCAAATAGTTCTGTATCTAAAATTACAAGAACATATATTTAAAATGTATTTTGGTATCTGCTATGCAATAATTAAAATGCTCTCAGATCAGTTTGTCTCAGAGTAATGCTGTATAATGTTGTTTCCTCTCCTTTTAAGGTAATACGAGCCACAATTAAAAATGTTCATAAAGTTTCCAATACAGAAAAGTAATCTGGACTTGCAGCATTTAAAAGCTCTGTATTGTATTATTTATAGTCACTGTTCTTTGCTGACTCCTTTCCTCCATTAATATCCTTTAACTCTAACACTATTAAAAAGATACTGCATTTTGCTGAGCTTTTGCTGAGTACCTGAAGTACAGTTCTTGCCTCTTAGATGTTCTTCCATCTCGTGGTTATCCCTAATGTTGTAAGCAGTCTCTCTCATGATCCTTTGAAAGTTCCCAGTGGCTTTTCAGATGCTAGTGAGTAACTTTTCATCCTGTATGGACGGTTAATATTTGGGGAAGCAAGGGCCCTGTCTACAATAAATCAAAAATAGGCAAAACATCTATAAGTATCCTTTCTCTGAAGTAAGTCAGTATAAACTGAATGGGACTTGCTCTCTACCAAATGTGCATAAGCTTGCAGTCATACAGCAATACCAGGAAGTAGGAAGAAAGAAGCATAGAGTGGCTTTTTAGCTGTGTAGTTGGTTTTCCATTGATGGTCTGTTGTGTTGTCTCAACCTGATCATGAGATTTCATCAAGGTAAGGCTGGTCATTAGAAACAGTGGGCTTTCTCTGTACCACCATGGCTTTTTGTGTTGTCTGAACCCAAAATTGTGGTTTCCATGATCCTCATTTTCAACTACCAAAGAGTACCCTGGAAAGCGCAGCAATTGCAGGGGCTACTCCAGCCATCCAGTCTCTATGTGTGGACAAATGAGGAAGAGGCAGGCAATATAGGGAGAGAGCGATGCGTCTAGGGATTGAATTTCAGGCACAGTGGCTGGTGGGACATATACCAACAGCAGGAGGACTGAGCGGAAAGGATGGAAACCATGATAATGTAGAAATCACTTGATCATCTCTTAGGTAGATCATGGTAAAAAAACAAACAAACCCAACCCCACAAGGTTGTCACATTGTGTGAATGCAGCTGGTGTTTACTGTCCTATGTAACCTATAGGTGGTACTGTGGCATAATGAAAGAATGCAATACCCATGTGGAAAAGTCATTTATTTTATTTTCACAATTAAATGCCACATTTTCCATGTTTGAAAAAATTCTGCAACTTCTGAAAAGGAAAACTGGAGGGTCATGAGGTCTAAAAAAGCTTGTAAACAACTGTGAATAGGCAATGATCAGTGCACAATAAATGTACACTGTTCTGAGAGCCTTTTTTGGTTAATGAATTGTATAGAAAAGCTGAAACCAAGCAAGCAAAATAACCAGCCAGCCAGCCTTGTGTAGAAAAGTCAGGAGTCTTGATGTAAGTTAACAAACTATGATTATGAGCGAGGATCTAAACCAGGGGTCTCAAACTC
>NW_025335409.1:9431629-9469402 GCF_004798865.1 Varanus komodoensis
GAGTTTGAGACCCCTGATCTAAACATAATACAGATCTCCAGGGCAAAGCCAACAAGAATGCCCATGCTGGCTTCAGAGTGCATCAGGTAAAGGTGGGGATATGGGCAAGGAAGAAACATGTAGCCACACCTTTCTTCCATTGCTTCATAAACCATGGTTTAAGAAGTTATGGCCTATGTGTCTCATGAAGTTGCATCTTCAGCAATATTGCAGTATTAACCAACAATTATTCATACAACATGATGAACCATTAGGAAACAAGAATTTGTTTTTATAATAGATCAAACACAGGGTTGAATGTAGGAGCTGCTTGGTTTTGAACTATTCCATTTCTTACTTCCTGCTATCCCTACACCACAGTTGAGCCCATTCAGCAGGATTCCCCAACCCTCAATGTAGTATTTTTAGGGGTTGCTGTAGGAAGACAGGGTGGGGACGTCTGCTTCTGCCAGCCCAGTTACATGAACCTAAATCTGAATCTAATACAAGGCTTATTGTTGTGACAAAGCATATTTTTGTAATATAATGCATATTATGCATTATAATATGCATAATATTTCAATAATTGACAAAAGGTAGCTAACTTATTTGGAAATGTTTCATGACATTTTCTTTCAATTCAAATGCAATGCATAGATTTAGCAGAAACAATACATTTGGATTTCAGTTTCTTGTAAACTATCTTCCAGGCCTTATTAAGAAATGGGGGTACCATTTCTTGTAAAGGCAGTTGTGTCTATGAACAAGCCTGGGTGTAGGGATAGCAGGAAGTAAGAAATGGAATAGTTCAAAACTATTGTGCTGTGTCTATGAACAAGGGTGGTGCTAGCTCTATTGCAGGAATGTGTTTCTGAAAAGAAGGTTTTTTCAAATAGCAAAGTCATGGATCATGTGGTCGCTGTATAAGCAGTTATATAAGCGATGTGGCCCTTCTGTCTTATCAGCATCACCAAGAAGTAAATCTGGCATGTAAGTTTATGAAGACCTACTCTTGGAAAGATTCAAAGTTAAACTGTGAAAAGTAGAATGTTTAAAGATAATGTATTATGGTTGTGTTTGTTTTTCATAAACTGTGCTATAAAATGTTATATATGTTGCAATAAATTTTATAGCTGTTATCTACACAGAAAACCCATTCTGCTTTTGTATGCAAAGGGAATTTTGCTTTTTCTATGCATAGCTACTACAAATATGCATTGAATTCATAATAGACATTATGTGTATAGCACCACTATGCTGTGTGCTAGTATACAGAGTGGGCACATTTTGTATACTAGTGTATAGTTCCCATTGGTTTTACAGTTTTTCCACAGCAAAAATTTGCTAGGAACCAAAGTGTGTGATGAGCATGCAACTTTTTTAGATGCAAAATTGCACTTCTGGAAGCCTCCCAGAAGTTTTTAGAAATGGAATTCTGCTAGGAAATGATGTGTGCTCCCTATCAGTCTTACTTGCCTGCAAAATCCCCATGGTTCTGGGCACTTCAGGAAGTGCACACCTCAGTTGCAAGAAGGATTGCTCTCCTGGAAGCCTCCCAGAAACCTGATTCTTCCTGCAAACATGCCTTGTTTCCCTACAAAATCACTGCAGTTTCGGACACTGCAAGGGAAAATTCAGGAGTGGCATGGTGGCCCCATGACCTCCAGAAGTTCTCCACTCCTGAACTACACTGTCATCATAAAGACTTTGTGAATCAGGCCTGAGCCAAACCCTGTGCTATATCTGTTGTAGTGAATGGTACAATAGAGTCAGTCAACTTCAAGGCACTTGACTGAATTAGATAAAGCAGGAAGTCCAACAGATGACATTTCTAACCATCTATCAGGCTGCCAGCCCAAGATACTTTGCTACCTGGAGACCAAATGCCCCCCCTCGGGCCCAGCACTTTAAAAAGTATTGGTGCATCATTCACATACAAACACAGTCCTCATGCTGCCTGAAGCAAGTTGGTTCACTCTGTTGCATGGAAGAGCCAGGCCTGTAACCATGTTGCTTCTCTAAAAAGCTCGGAATACTTCAGACTTAGTTCTCACATGCAGGTGCTGTAGCAGGCCTGGCCTGTTCAACTTCAGCAGTAAATCTCTGTCATGTACCAATACAGATGACTTAAAATTAATCTCTCAGTAACCTTGAATGAATATGGCATGCACAACTCTAATTCTCCTGTGTGTGTTACTGTTACTACACCCGTGCCATTTCAGGGGTTCTGCTGCTTGCCCTAGTTGTTGTTTTTTTAATTAGATCACCAAAACTTTGCAATCTTTGTATTTATTTGAAAATGTTGAGCATAGGTGGAGACTGACAACATTGCACTCCAACCTCTCCACCATCAGATTTTGCACGTACCGAGAAGACAAGATGGGCAAATTAGTTTCATTGTGGCAGCTCCCATCATTTGGAGTGTAGTGCAGGTGTAAAGCAAAAGAGAGGATAAGGCTGGGAAACATGGTCATGGTGTACCTGCACATACCTACTTTTGAGCCAGAAGGAAGGGGATAAGGAAGAGGAACTGAAGCGCCAGCATGATGTCATTCCTTGAAGGCAAGCGTGATAGCTTACAGATAAGCCAGAACTTTATAAAAGGAGGCTTTACACCTCTTCACATCAGTCAGTTTTGGATGCTGTGCTTGCAAGGTAGTCTAGTTCCCCACTTCATACTTTATGCAGATGATATATTAACGTTACCTGAAATCAGGATCAGAATCATAGAATGTTAGAGATAGAAAAAAAATTTCTAGACCAACCCCTGCTCATCCAGTCTTGGCTTAAATCAATCTACTGAAAGATAATCGTTCAAACATTCTGTCCCATTGTTATTGTTAGGCAGCTGCTTCTAACAAATTGAGCATCTAATCATGTATGTAGAACACTGGTAATGGAGACCCCCAAATTCATACTCAATTGGAAAGCATTGAGTTCAATAGCTTTTACTCTAGGTTAGTGTTCTGGGGTTTAAGCTGCAAAATTGCTGTTGGTTTGCATAGAGCAGCTACTACTGATGGTTAATTTTCAACTGCCCTTCCCCTTTTGCTCATGTTTTTCAGGTTACAGCAATGTTAAACACTGAAACAAAGCATTAAATGTTCTCATTGCACACACCTCCTGGATGACACAACTGCATATCCCAAAGCATGGTTTAAAAAAGTGATTCATTTCCGTTGAAGGCTTGTGCAGTGATATTGCTGTTTGTATTTTCTGCATGGGAATACAATGACCTTGTTTTTACTTTAAGTTGTTTCAATGATTAATGATTGCCAAAGCAAGGATGACTGCTCAGTGCAGTGAGTGTTTGCAGACAAGACTGATGTTATGAAACTTGTGGAGGGTTTTTGTTTTGTTTTTGTTATTATTTACAGCACTAACATAGTCAGTGAGATGTCAAATCACAGTTACCTAAAGTGGCGTATGCAGAAAATAGTTCTTCAGATTTTGTGTTCAACTCCCAGAGGCCCTTGTCAACATGGCCAGTGGTTAGAAATGCTGGAAGCTGAAGTTTCAAACACAGGAAGATCTATCTTTTAATGCATGTGTTTTATTATTGTTTTAATTATATTTTTATTTCAATTTAGTTTTTCTAGTTCCTATGGTTGTAAGCCACCTTGAGCCATCTTTCTACCTTCTTGGTAGAAAGATAGGGTACAAATTAAAGAAAAACCATAAATAAGCCATGTTTTAGCAGTTTTTGTCTCCAGGAGGAGCTTTTGTTAATCTAAATGAGTCTTAAATTTCCATTTAATACCATGCCACCCCAAAATGCTTCACATTGCAACAGGAAGCAATATATTGTTGCTAGGAAAATTAATTTCCTGGTCAAGCTGATAGTGGGTTCTGGGTGGTTGCTTAGCCACATCAGCCATCTGCCCTTGCAACATTTGGACATAATGACAACCCTTGCAGCATGAATATTCAACTGCTGCTTGCTCTGTATCACAACCCGTGGTGGGCCGCGGTGATCATGTGAACCTGCTGATTGTGAGAATTTCAGCTAATCTCAGAAGGGACAGAAATCTGATGGCTCGGGCAGATGACATCAGCACCCTATTAATGGGTGCCGAATCCTGCAATCCCCAACCCCAGCAGTCCATTGCCATTGTGCTGATGTGCTGCTTATCAATCTCAGTCTCTGTTACTCACACATTCCACGCACTTTCCTAAAATTCTGAAGGATTGCCCTATCCCATATGTACCTGCCTGGATCCTGAAGCCATCTTCAGGGGTCGTTCTCTAGGAGCTCCTTCCAAAGGCAGGTGGCTATGTGGGAGAGGACCTTTTCAGCCGTGGTACCCAGTTTGAAATGAACTCCCCAAAGAGGCATTCTTTTCAGTGCTCGGTAAAGACATTTTAATTCTCCCAGCATTTCAACAGTTTAATTTTTAACTGCATTTTTAAATATTGCATTTTATTCTACATTGCTGCTATGCTTCTATGTTGATTCAATTGTAATTGCTATTGTGGTTTTGTTGTTTCAAGTTGATTATATCTTATGTGTGTGTTTTAATTTTTTCTTAACTTTTGTTAACTGCCCAGACAGACTTGGCTATGGGGCAGTATAAAAATGAATAAATAAAATCCAACTTAACTTGCAAACCTCTGTATGTCATCAATAGTTATACACAGAGATTGTTCTTTGAATAAAAACTTGTGGCCTGGAAGTTAAAATATCTTTCTTAATATTTTATTTGTGATCAGCTTTTTAATAAGCCTAGGAAGAGGAGGAAGAGGGAAACTAAGAACAAATTTCATATGCATCTCCCTGGCTTTTTCCTAATTTTGAAATCAATGTTGGAATGCCATTTCAAGACCACCTGAGCCCTCAACCCTTTGATTCCCGCAGATGGAAACCTCTCTTGCTATCAATAGAAGCTTTGTGGGGTCACTAAATATAATCAACTGATATCTAATTGGAGGGCACTTCCAATGAGCTGCCTTTCTGCTTTGTTCTATTTATTCCACTGCCAAACTAAATTTTCCAAATATCATGGACACAGCATGAAATGCATGGGTCTGGAGCATCCATTAAGGTGATGGCTGCCACTGAGAAGCCCCATCTGGCATTTATTTGTTGATGACTTATTATAGTCACTAGCAATGTGCTTACTTGAGCTTGCAGGCTCTTTCAGCCACTTGGGCCAGCTGTCTGGCAGTGTTTGAAATTACCTATATTTGTCTTACTCTCAGGCTGTTGTGTCTGCAGCTGGTGCATGCTTGCATTTCTCACAGCCTTTGTGGTCTATCATCTATTAAGGTCACCCTTTATAATAGGGCAACGCAGCCTCTAACTCTTGCACAAAACAAGTATTTATTTAACTGTCCTTGTATATGGACTGCCTTATAATAACATATATTTCTATTTGTCACAGACAATTGACACTGCTTATTTAGTGTGTGGGAAAACTGCACTAATTGGCCTAGAAATGAAACCTTGCTCATCAATTATCAGGAGAATAGGTCACTTTCTGTGCACTTACAAATTTGAACAGATGAGCTTCCAGCATGAGAAAAGAAGATCCCTCCCATCTTTGCATGCTGAAGCTAAACAGTTGGCTGGACATCTTAATAGACATTATAATTGCAGATATGTCACTCTCATGGAGTTGTCTTTATTATAGTACAAAATACTAGAAATGCATATGAAAATGTACAAAACTGGCAGAGATGGTATATAAACATGCAAAATGACACTGTAGTTCAGCTGGGGCTTTAATAGCAATGCACATAATATTGGTAAGAAATGCGGATTTTTATTTTTACATAGCGCAGACACCTGGCCCTGGGGTCTCAAATGTGGGCACCAGTTTGCTTGTAGACTTCCCTCTTGAAGGCTCCCTAGCTCTCCAGATTTGGTTAGTTGTATCATCATCATCATCATCATCATCATCATCATCATCATCATCTCTATCAGTCTATCTGGGATGCTGGCCTATTGCAAAGCAAAGTGCTGTCTGCAAGAGTCATCTTCCTTATGAGAATGCTTCTGTGTTTTATGCAGGTTCCAATGGCATTATTTGAGCATAAAAATGATTGACTGTAGTACAACATGTGCATTCACCAAGGAAAAAAAGATAAAAGGTATGATGGAGATGGTAGAATGCATTGGGAGCTGGGTGGGAAGAGTGTAGAGGAGTTGGGAAGTGAGGGGATTAGTGTGACGTGTGTATTAGCTTGTTTGTTGGGCAGGTGGATGTGGTATGGGTGGCTGTTTTGCCTCTATATATTTGCATTTCTCCAAGCACCATCAGCTTTTTATTTTACTTATTACACTTGTATCTTGCCTTTTTCCCTCTTGCAAGGACACATCTTTGCTTCCATCTCCTATTTTATTTATTTATTTATCTCCCCCATCCTTTACTAAAGTCTCAGGACAGCAGTACAATAACAAAAATGCAGCATCAATGAATAACAAAATAAAATCCATATTAAAACCACATTTACTCTTAACATATTGGGAAAATAAAAAAATCTTGAGCTGGCACCGAAATGAATAAAGCATCGACACCAAGCGCACCTGTCTGGGGAGCAGGTTCCAGAGCTGGGGCGCCACTGTAGAGAAGGCCCTTCTTTGGGTAGCCACTCTTCTAATCTCGTTCAATATATCCGCACAACAACCTTGTGAGGTAGGTTATGCTGAGCTTCAGGGACAAGTGGGGACTAATCCCAGATCTTCCAAGTCCTAGTCCCAGCACCTCACCACGATATCACACTGGCTCTCTTTCTGATGCATTTTGTGGAGGTGTGTGGGGCTCAAAGTAGACCCCACCTCTGCCTTGTTCATAGGCTGCTTGGTGGAGATGCTCTAGACCAGGGGTCAGCAACCTGTGGCTCCGGAGCCGCATGTGGCTCTTTCATCCCTCTGCTGCGGCTCCCTGTCGCTTAAAATATGCGTCATAACCGCCAATGTGTGACACCTGCCGGCATGCGATTTATTGAGCTTTTCGACCCCCGGTAGGCCAACCATGGATAAATCCAAGAAAAGAAAAGTTTCAGAAGAAAACAGAACATTTAATGGTACGTGGACAGATTCATTTGCTTTCACTACTGATGAGAATGGTTTACCAGTATGCTTAATATATGGTGAGAAATTGGCAAACAACAAAAAGTCAAATGTTGCAAGACATTTCCAGAATAAACACACAGCCTTTGCTGAAAAATATCCAGATGAAGATGAGAGAAAAAAAGCCATTTCAGAACTGATGCGGAAGGTTGATCTGAGCAAAAATCATTTCAAGAAGTGGATCATGTCTGCAAATTCAACTACACATGCTAGTTTTGGTTTGCTGCAGGTGGATAATTCTGCTTTTTATTTCATAAATACGAGGAGGAATCAAATATTCATTGCGTATTTTATTTAAAAGTAACCTTCAATCCAGCGTCTTTTTTTTTTTTGGAGTTCAAAATATTTTTGTTGCATGCAGAAATAAAAAATTGTTTTCTGTGTAGCAGTTCATTGCTTTCATAAATGTAACACACTATAGTTTTTTAATGCATAGCATAAAGGTAAAAAACGATATATGCAGTGTTATCTTCATTTTAGATGTCAAAAGGGTTTTGTGGCTTCCGGTGTTTTCTTTTCTGCGGAAAATGGGTCCAAATGGCTCTTTGAATGTTTAAGGTTGCCGACCCCTGCTCTGGACTCAAGAGATAGGTAACACTTGAGTTGGCACCTCAAAGGCAAGGTAGCAAGGTTGCAGCTGCAGAACTAGAATCTAAAGAAGGGCTTGCCTCTTACTTGAATATGCTTGATCACATACTCTAGCTTTTCATCGGAGACTCAAATGTTCAGCTCCCCATATGTCTTCTGCACCCCCTTCAGCTCTGTAGCATAGGAATATCTTTCTGCTGTGGAGATTCCCATCACTGAGGAAACCACACCCCCTGCGTCCACTAAAATGCAAAAAGGGAGGTAGGAATGCTGTTTCAGATTTCGGGGAAGACAGAAAGTGGGAGGTGAGGAATTCTAAGTGAAAAGTAAGCTTCTTAGACTGCCTATGCATTGAAGTGCTTTATAATTTTTAAAGTATATTTTGGGAGTGTAGTTGTAGTCACTTAAAAAAAATCTTATCACAACTATAGCAATATCCTCTCTCTCCATGGCTTCTCTACGTGGGGAGTTTAATCTTCTGCTTTACTGAAGCTTTGTTCATTTTAATTGTGGAAGGAAAAATGCATCCTTTACATGTGTGTTTTTTACTGGGCTTTGCATTTCTTTGCCTTTGTATATAGTCTACTAACCAAGCTCATGGTAGAACCTTAGCATGGTTGCACTGTGGTGCATTTGCAACTTCTCATGCAGCTTTTGTTCTGAATTGCCACAATTTAAAATTTAATACCAAACTGTCCTCACTCTACAACAAACAAACAAAAGATCCCATTCTAAAACATCTGAAAACATCCGGAGAGGTTCCAGAGGACGACACTGAGAAAAGACCCTACAGACTTCTGTGAGTGAGTGATCACAAGAGCCCAATAAATACTTCATGTAGAGAAAGTCTCTACTCTTACACACATGTACACACGCATACAAGAGTGTGTAGAGCACCAGACAGACTCTTTAATGTCCATACCATGTATATAAACCGTTTCAATTGTGCTGAATCATCATGATCATTTTTTAGAGTCAGTAAGTGGCTGTTGAAGAAACACGGGTTTGTGGCTGGTTTCCCTCCCTAAATGATGTTATCAGAGACAGCAGAGAATGGTCATGTTTCAGGGCCAGATGTGGAAAGCCGTATCCTCACTGAAAACACCCACTAGTTTATGAGAAGTGTGCAGAAGGACTCCTGCATGTATTTCTTAGGAGTTAAACATATATTAATGTGGCATGCTGGCTATGGGCCAGGTTTTTGCCAGACAAAACCAGAACTGACCTGTTGAGTTCTGCTAGAAGAAAAATGATAAGCTGAAATTCTCAGCTGCCTGCTTGGCACTGAAAAAGCCATGCTTCACTTGCTTTTAATAAATACTGGATTACCAGGAAAGTGCAAACAACCTTTACCCCTTGGTAACCTCCTTCAAGTTCTCTCTTCCTTTGTCTGCCTGTTGCAGACAGGTCCCTTCTACCAAATTACACCCTGCCAGCTTACAGACCCCTCACTGTTCCTGTTTGCTACAGCAAACAATTTGAACCCTTGTGCTCAAATGCCCCAAGGAACAGTTAAATTGGACACAATGGAAAGATTTTGAAGCAGGACAAGCAGGAAGCAATCTGGAAGTATTTAATACTCTTTGTCCTCCCAAACACCAGACTATTTCTCTGATGCTGGTTAACTGATAGATTCAGAGACAGCCCTTTGGTAATTATGTATAGTTACAATGACACCTACTCAATTCCATGCATGGATTTTTTCAAAATTATTCCACCTGATTGGTGATGTATAGGCCCACTTACTTCATATCTGCTTCCTGCATTAGATACTGCTGCAATTTACATTCCTAAGGTAGGTAGTTTTGGGTAGAAGAATACAGGAGGTTCTGAGCCAGTTTGCAAAATGCAGCACAGCTTATCATGGGTTATGTAAGTGCTTGAAGACACCACTTTTCATATCTGAACCATGGTCTATTCTAGGGTTACATGACTGTTGTTATGCCTCACACAACCTGTGTTTGCTGGGTTTGCACACCATTACAACCCTGAGAAGATCTTGGATACATAACCTGCCCTGACAGCCTTCAAGCTAAGAGGTGTGGCATATGAATATAATAAATAAATAATAAAAGGTCAGCCACATGTACCTTGATGGGCTATATGTCATGCAAACCAGACTGCAGTGACATAAACAATGGCCAAATATGTGTCCGTTTATATTACTTGTATGCAAAAAACCCTTCATTATTGTGCAGGACCCACCCGCAAACATAAAATATAGTTTTGGATACAGAATGGAATTTTGATTAAAAAAACAAAATGCTTCTTTTTTTCAATAAAAGCAAAAAAGTGAATTTCAGAACCAAAAGAGGTGTATTAATATGATTACCAATATTCAAATTATAACAAATGTCTGATAGCCTTTGCGTAGGCATGTTGAGTTCCTTAAGAAAAAACCTAGAGACTTTACTGCCTGGGCCAGCTTGCATGGTCAAAAAGCTACAGTGGTTTGTTTTGATTGTACAAATTGGGGCACTTGTGCCACACCACAGAATCTTCCTGGTTAATACATTCCAACATTCAGTGTGATCTCCTTTCCAGATTCATGGGTGGAGCAAATCAGGATACAAGACCACCTAACTGAAATTTGTCTCCTTCATTCTACTCCACCAGTTTCCTCATCCCCATTCTGTTCTTTCGTGGGCCAGTCATATCCACCACCATGCCCACCTTCTTCCCAAAGGAACTTTTAAAGTTAGAAATGCATGTGGGTATCATGTCTAAAGCCAATCTCATATTGCTTGCTTTCCATTTTGTGGGTGGAAATGCATTTTGATACTTTTCTTCAGTGTCTCAGACTTCTCATTTCTGTTTCTGCCTGAGGAGTGTGGATATGACAATAATGACCAGCTCATGCAGCCACCATGAGAGTGCTGTGCACTTTGGACTGGGGAAGTCCACAGCTGGGAAATCATGCTCAAGATCTGCTTAACTATTAGTATCTCCTAATACAACAGGTAATAATCTTGGGGGACCACCACAAGGTAACTTATTAACGTCAATAATTTTAACTCTAGGGAATGTGGGCTTCTAATCCCCTTAATGGTTTTGGCTTGCTAGTGCAGCAGTCCTTCAGAGTTACAATAACCTCAGTTTGTATTATGATTCCTGGCCATATATCCAGGCATTCCACATTTTGCTACTATTCTGATGTTTTTTTGACCAAATGGAGATTGTTCTACACCAGTTCTGCACCACATTTAACTGTGATGATGGGATAGAAGCCCACAGCATTTTCCCCTGCTCCTAGACTTCCTAAGTACTAAAATTGTCAGATTTTTTAAAAAACTAAATTGTGTGAGAATGACACTGCATTTTTATGATACACTGATCACGCCAGTCTTCTTTCTGTGCAAGTCATATATTGTTTTGGGAGCCTCAGATTATGTGACATCATGGAAAATTTATGACCTGACACACACCTCCATTTTTGCACCAATGAAGCGGAAAAAAAATAGGAAGACCTCCATTACACTGCAAGGAACAACAGACCACATCGGCTTTTCCATTAATGCACAAGTGAGCTGGAGTGTGAAAAACCATGACATACCTGTATCCATAAATTCTGCACTATGCCAGGGCATGTACAAGGGGAGCATTTGTACCACATAATCTCACCATCACAGTTATAGGAGTTCAGGTATCATTTCTGATTCTGGCACAGAGAACAGTCCTGCATGTAGGATAATGAACATGCTTTCCAAGACCATAGATGATCAAATTGCTCAGGTCTGTAATATCAGTTGAACAGTCCACTATGCACATTTACTTAGAAGCAAGTTCAACTGGGCTTGGTGGGACTTACACCCAGGTAAATGTGCACACGACTGGATGATAAACAATCCGCCAATTATTTGATAAGCTGTGTATACTTAGGGCCTGATACTCACTAGGTTATCAAAATTATTTTTCTTGCTTTCTGTCATTGATTATAAGGTTTGAAGTGTACAGTGAGTAAATATGCCTGCAATGGTCAGCCAGCAAGCTAGCAAGGAAGTAGTAGAAGCTAAGCTGAATGGACAATTCTTTTGCCTAATTGGTCTCATTAACATGATTTTTCATCAGTCTAAAGCATTATTAACTTCTTGTTTTGGAGCCACATTTGGAACACAATTCAGAAAGAAATTCTGTTAACTTTAAATGAATCTTGGCCACAGGACAAACATTCTTGCATAATCAGCTTTGCTTTGAGCACTAGTTATGCTTTTTATTCCTGTTATAAAAGCACATTGCCAATACTTGCTAGTACTGTATCCCTATTATTTACAGTCTTAAACAGAAAATCAAATTTCCATATCCTATGAGGACAACATGGACTGAAACACACACAACCCGATCGTCTTCAGAACATATTTATAACCCCATTTATTGATACATGTGCAGAAAAATCTATACAGAAATGGCAACTATCTCTGGTATAAATGAGGGCAGCCTTGTCAGCTGAGGGCACCTGGAGCAGAAGGTGCAACGTGCAATAGTGAGTTCATTTTACTTTTGTAAATTAACAAAACAAAACTGCATTTAGAAAGCCAAGCCTGGCCAAACTTCCCTGGCACCCAGAAAAGGAGTGCAATGGAAGTCCCTGAAGCGAACATTCAGAAAGGACAGTAAAAGGGGGTTACAAAATAGGGTTGGAACTGCTTTTCCTACCAACTCTGTGGTAAGGAAAAACCAAGTTACTTTGTACTTGCTTGAAATTCAGGCCCATTCATACCTTATAAATTCCTCCTCAGTCATGAAGTCCTCTGGATGACCTAAGATGAGTCACTGTACCTTGGGGCTAAACCGGAGATGCTGTTAAATGTTTTGTTGCCCTCAATAATGCACATTTCAAGAAGCAAAAGTAGTCCCTCTGAGAGACCGGGGCTCATAATTACAACCTGGAAAAAGATGATGTTCAAACGCTTTCTTCGCATGTCATGGTTCTATTGAAGGGAGAGAGGAAAGTTCTTTGAAGCTGCTCTTTGTAAGGGAAGAATATCCCTCATTGGCACTAGCAATAATAAGGAATGTCCTCCCTTATTAAAAATGCTTCAGGAGGCCAAGGGGAATGGGCGTTTTGGTCTTCCTGATTGGATGTTGTATTATCAAGCTTCTGTCTTAACATGGCTAAAAGAATGGATAACTTTAAGAAACAAGAGAATCCTTTATCTTGAAGGGCATGACTTGCAAATGGGTTGGCATGCTTATATGTGGTATGAGAAGTGTAAGGCACATGGTTGCTTTTTAAATCATTACATTAGGAAATCATTAATATCTGTGTGGGAAAAGTTAAAGACAAAACTGTATACTTAATTACCAAGATGGCTTTCTCCTATGGAAGCTCTTGTATACCCAAATGCATTGAATTTTGATATGATTGTGAGATATGATGATATTCTGGATAATGATGGAAGATTGAAACTGAATCAAGAAATACAAGAGCAAGGAATATCTCTTGGTGGCATAAGATTCAAATGCAATTGAGATATGTTAAAGATTATAAAATGTGGGGGTTTTATAAGGAGTTAACATTTGACCATGTGATTTTAAAATCAGATGAGAAAATGATTAAAAGATTGTATAATTTTCTTTTGGATAGGAGAATGGAAGATGAACAAGTTAAGGAAACTATGATAATGTGGGCACAAAACTCTGGATACAATATTGAGTTAAAGAAATGGCAAAAGCTGTGGGAAAGAAATATTAAACCTCATATAAAGAAAACCTGTATAAAATGTTTTATAGATTGTATCTATTGCCAAATACATTAGCTAAGATGTTTCCAAATATGGCAAATGGATGTTGGAAATGTAAACATAAACCGGGTACCTTTTATCATATGTGGTGGACCTGTGATAAGGCAAAAAAATACTGGGTTAAAATACACAAATGGCTTGAGGGAATGTTACAAAAACCTCTAATATTTAAACCTGAAATTTTCTTATTAGGCATTGTACCTGATGATGTTGATAATCAAGCAATGTATCTGATTATACATGTAACTACTGCGGTGAGGATTGCATTTGCCCAACACTGGAGGAGTGAAGAACCACCTACCGATGAACTGATTTTAAAAAAGATCTTGGACTGTGCCAAAATGGACAGATTGACTTTGTCTCTGAAGGAGAAAGAAGATACAGACTTCTATCAAACTTGGAATTCCTTTTATTATTGGCTAGAGAAACGGGACTATGCATTGATTTAAATATGTTTATGGGTTATCATAAAAAGAAAGAGTATGGGGAGCTGACCCAGTAGGTCTGATGCTTTTGATGATTGATGTTTCTTTTTGTTAGTAGAAAAATAACAATAAAACTTATTTTTTTTTTTAAAAAGGGATGTCCTCCCAATAGCTTATATATTTGTTTCTATTACTTCTATATTGCCATGTATAATTGTTGTAAACCACCCACAGAACTTCAGCTATTTGGTGGTATGGAAGTTACATAAATAAATAAAACCCTTAATCGGATTACATATAAATATTAAGGTCACATTTAAAATTTATTGTTAAAAATGAAATTATAACAATAACGGTACCTAATGGTAATCTGATGACCAACATGAGATGTCTGCTAATGGAACAGAGAGCCATATAATTTCCATAAATTTCCCTTCTCCCTTTCCAAACAACCACTTCCCTTATTCTTTTGCAGAGCGTATCCCAACCCTTTCAGGCATATGTAAGAGAAGTTCTGTGGGTGGCAGGGAAGGAAGGAGAATTGCTAAAATGTACCTCTTTCTCCATTCCACCGACAGATTCCTCCAACTGCGGAATAACCTCCCTTGGATGCCACCCAGCACAAAGAGCAGTTCCAAAGGTGCAAGTTTCATTCAGGTCACAACACAGGTGAAAATTCCCTCTCCTTTCCATGTTTCCAAGAATTACCAACTATTCTTTCAGCAACCCTGTAGTTCCTTGTGATTAAGAGCAAAGACACATTTACCTGCTTGTCAGCCACACCAACTGTACAGACGATAAAATGGAAGAAGTAAACCCAAGGACACTCATCCTGAGTGCTTTGCTGGAAGGGTTATTAGTGATATAAATAACAACATGAATGAATGAAAATAATCTGTTTACATGAGCATTGATGAATATGCTTTTGTCAGCTACTGCAGTCATAATAAGGAACCTGGTTCAGATTGTCTGAAAAAGATGGCTGTATTCCACATACAAAGCAGGTAATGAGGATGAGGTTCTTGACCTTAGGGGAAATTTTGCTTCTTAAAGTCTAAGGACTTGTGGGGTTTTTATAGAAGTTTCTAGCTTCCATGGCTGCAAATGTATATTTGAAAGTATGTGGTCAATGCTAAAACATGAATTTGTCAAGAAGAAAAAAAAAATCAGATGAACACAAGTTAAGTCAGATATGGTCATGCTACCTGGAATCTTGGGAGTTAAAGTCATTAATAAACAGACTGCTCAAGAGGCAAGCAACAAAAGGAAGTAAAATCCAATCTGAAAATTAAAAGGGACATATAAAAAATTAGGGTCAGTGGTGAAAAGGACTACAGCTTTTTTGGCTGTTGCCCCTGATTTTGAGCTAGTACTAATGAAAACAACATTTTCATTTAAATAATAGAAAATAAAAGCATTAATTCTGTTTCACTGATTAGAGTTCTTAGATGGAACATCATAAATAAGGTTTCTTAGAAGCCCTACTGAAATCAGTGGGATCCACTTCTTGATAGATGTGCTTAGGAGAGGAGAAATGCCATACTGGAATTGTATCCTAAAATAACAACCTGAAGTCAAAAGACTTTTTATCCCAACTAGGATGAGGCAAGTACAACCATCTAGAATGCATCCACTGTGGCTATCATAGATGGCTAACAGCAGAAAAGTTGGCAAGTTTGTTCACCATTCCTGAGCTTTTTCTTCTTCTTCTGAAGAGCCCTTGTCTAGCTTTGAAGAAGACTCAGCATGCAGCCCAAAAAAAAACACTGGCCTTGAACATAAACTTCTTGAAGCAATTATTGGGATTGTCTTCATCTATTTATCTGTAAAGAGCCTGGTGCTTTTATTGCTATAACTCTCTGTTTGTTTGCTTGGAGAGAGCTGTAGGAAGAGGCTAGTACACACCTGCAGAGCAGAGCAATGCTAACAGTCAAATCTTTTGCTGCTGGTATATACGATGCAGCACCTTGAGGTTCCATGAGGCTGCCCACAGAGGATTTGCCATGTAAGAGCAACACACACAACTGCTTCTGTCATCTCGCCACACTTTTCTGCTACTACTTACCTGGCTTGAGTTCATCAGAACCTACCAAGATGGATAAGAAGTACACATGGGCAAGCTACTCACAGGCAGCAACAGCCACCTATGGAACAATCCACTGGGATAGAGCTACCTGGTTCTTTAGTGCACATAGTTCAAGTATGAACCCTGAGTAAAAATCATAATGCTGACTCGTGATCCAAGAATTCCTAGTATACTCAAAATGTTCTGGCTACCAGACCAAAACTGTGTCTTCTATGCACACAGTTCTGGCAACTGGCCCAGAGGTTTTATGGTTAGTTATGTGTTTATAGTAACAAATAATGCATCTCTTACTAACTTCATTTGTTAAGGAAAGAAGCACTCAAGTCTATATAGATATTTCAGCTCAGAATATATTGAACCATGATTTTAAAGGTATTTTTTAAAGAAAAGGAAAAGGGCATGACCAAGAAATTCTGTGTAATTTTCCACTGGAATAATAATTTCCTTCCCTGTCTGCCATCTGCTATACTGGCAGAGTCCGAAAAGAAGCAGCAAGTCAAGCTCTCTAACGTCATGCTGTGAATATTTGTTCTGTTTCCACTTGCAGCTGGTCTTCGTTGCTGTGTTTTAGGATGAGCCTCCAGCATTCCCACAGATGATGTCAGCAGAGTTTTAAAAGCTGAGGGCTGCTACATACTCGACAGAGCAAGAGTTCCACTGGTTATTGTTGAGGTACATAGACAATATCAGCCCCAATAAATGGTCAGCTGGGAAGGAGGACAATTCAGTGATAAGAGCACATGCTTTGCCTAGAAGATGCCTAAGGTTCCATCTCTGGCCTTCGCAGATTTATCTAGATGGGATTTGTCTGTAAAACTTGGAGAAGTGCTGCCAATCAGACATTACTGAACTAGACAAAGCAATGGTTTGATCTGGAGTAAGGCTGGCTAAAATAAATCTGACTGACATTGGGAATTCTGGGTACAGGCAAGTTCTAAAGTGCAGAATCTAAATATAATTTTTAAGCTGTAGAAATAATGAAGACAATGAATGTCTCACTCAAGGATGCTGTTCCTGTCATAACCTGCTTTAGCAGAGTGAGTTTTGGCCAAATGACAGATGTGAGGTCACCAGTTTTTTTGTTCTAACGGGGCCCTTTGCTTTCTAAAGCTCCATGACGGGAGAAGCAAGAGTGTAGCATATGCCTTTACTACATCTCCATGCTGGGTATAATTTGATACTTCCATCTGCCACATGCATCTGAAAGGCAGAGCAGCCCTGGGAAGACAAAAGTGGCTCCTCCACACAGGCTTTCCACATGTCCTTGCTGCTGCACAGCTACCAACATTTCTGACCATCAGCCAAGCTGGCTGGAGCTGATTGACAGACACCAGGTTGGGAATGGCTGCTAGCCCCTGCTTGCAGTCTGAATGGGTGGGAGAACATCCTTGCCTCTGTGACTGCTAGAGGATTGCCATGTTGCCTACAGAAAGGTAAGACACAAGCAAAGTTCTGTGGTATCAACTGCTACCCCCAGTGAACCATTTTACTCATTGAATCAATTGCTAAGAAAGGGTCCCTCAACCTCAGTGTTTTTCAGTAGGGCACTCAGCGGATAATCCAGATATCTGCACTTTGAGGCCCATATGTTGGGAGAAATAAAATCATCATTAGAACAATATTCACCTGGACATAAAAGCCAGTTTCTTTCTAACTGCACCTAGTTATGATTTATTCTAATATTATGTTCCCTGGTTGTCATCCTATAGAAAGAGTGGGCCAGATATTTACAAGCAGGACCAGTAATTAGAATATTTACTGAAGTTTGGTAAAGGTGAGTGTATACCTCCATTTGTTCTTGATTGCATGATCACTGCAGCCCACCATGGCTAGTAAGTGCCCATAGGTACCACATTACCAAACCAAGCATTACTAAGAAGCCATGTGGCTTCTAGCTGTGTGCAAACCCAGGGAGGGCGGATTACTGGTTGACAAGCTATGAAGAACTCATGGGCTATTTTAGGGTTGCAGGTGGTCGTCCAATACCCCGACAACACATCCTTCTCTGGGATTGCAGTTATGGCATGCCAATGAATATTCAAAATAGCCACGACCACCGCCACAAGGGGAAACTCACTCAATGTGGTTTATCCTTATATTTCAACCCAGCCAGATTCTTCTTCAGTGGATGGAAGCAGCTTGTCTGGGGGAAGGGGGGTGGATGGGTAGGGCAACAGTTCCCTGTATCCTTTTTGTAGCAAAACTGCTGCTACTGGTTGCGCAAGGAATAGTTGTTTAGCTAGTACGCCATTTGATTTTCCCATATTCCAAAACTTCCATCAGCTTTTAATAATATATTGATACCTCTGAGTTTTCAATATCATACTTTTTCTTGTCACCTTTGCAACAAATCTGTAAGACAGGTAACCAAGTGTCTACTCAGCCCTACAGTACAATCCTATACATGTCTACTCCATATCCAGTCCCATGTTGCCAGATGGGACACACTGTTAGATAAGTGGGTCTAGGTAACTTGCATGGTGACAATTGGCAGCAAGATCCCTGTCGACTAAAGCAGCCACGTTTTCTTGAAAAAGAAAAAAACCTTCTGAACCCCCGGACCTTTACAGAATGGATGCCTCTCTTAACCCGAGTGGTGGGGCGGGGGAGATTTTTTTCCCTCTTTATTTTAAAAAGTGAGAGAAGGGTAAACATGTGCAGGATATGTAGCAGTGAAACCCAACTTATTTCTTCAGAAATTAACTGAAGTGTTAATGCCTCTGAACATGTGTACAGCACTGTTCTCATTTGCCAGGATGGGATCAATGGGCAGCAGAAAAAATCACTAAGACAAATATGAGGACTCCTGTGCATTGGTTATACCTTGATTTTAAAGGAATATCTATTGAAGGGAATGAAATAATGATAAACATGGGTATCTACTTCCTTGTCCTTGTGTTCTGGTAACTGGCAAGCAAGATAAGCCTGCTGCCCATGCTATATAGTTTCAACATGTAATGAAGTCAGAGGTTTATTACTGTGACTGTTTTTAGATATTCATGCCGGTACTGTAAACAAATAACATTGCAAGCCTCTCCTAGTATTGCAATGTTTAGATATCCTGCAACATTCTGGGGTTTTCCCAGTTTCCTGTGCTAAATTTAGAGATGAAAATGTGATTTTTAAAAGAAGCTTACAAAGATTTCAATTAGTTTTATTTATTAAGCTTGGAGATAACATCACTATTCAGATCACAATAAGCTTTTAAAAAGAAAAGGGGGGAATGCAATTGGGACAACTTCCAGGACGGTATCTCTTAGCCTGCAAACTTGTGCACACACCAGAGTACACACTGAGAATCTCTGTTTTTAGGTACCCTTATAAATTTGGTCAATAAACAATACAATCTACAAAGAGTGGAAACTTAGATAATTATTGCAGCTTCTGTGAACTAGGGCTTCTTGAATGAGAAATTTCACGTTCTTCTGCATGTGGATTACTACTATTTATTCTGAAGATACTCTTTTCCAGTGAACTGTAGAAACAGTTAACGCAATATAACCCAAAGAACGTAGAAAAACACTGGTGAACGTTCCAAGAAAGCGCCAATATCGCTTGCCTTTGAAGAACAGCGTGCGACAACCCCAAGGGAAAGATTTCTGAAAAGATACCAGGGATTATTCGGTACAATGTACCCATCTATAATCAAGCGCGGTGTGGCGAGGTAATGGGGGAAACAAAGAATTCGAGACTTAAACATCAATCGCAAAGGACTAAGTTCGGCGCCACGGTGCGTTTCTTCCTCTTCAGGAAAAAAAGCGCTCTAAAATAGAGAGGGAAAGGCGCTCCGCGGGCTCCCAGAGCCGTTCTCACGGAGTTGGACGGGACTTACAAGGAGCGCAGCTTCCCAGTTTTGCAAGCGGCTCCACGTGGGCCGCCCTTCCACTCACCAGGCTACCGTGCCAGCTAGAAGCCAATAGGCAGCGGCTCTGCCTTCTCCTTTTTCTCTTGCTGGTGCCGCTGCTCCATTTTCTCGCGATAACTGGCTAGTAAACAGATAGCTCCCTCCTGCTCCTGCCGCTGCTGCCCTCCCTCCATTAGAGGCACCGGAGGGGGAAGTGGTCAGACGCTCTGGCTACGGGCAGACAGCGTTGAGAGGGCGAAGGAAGCCGGCTTGGCGAGAGGGCGAGAGAGAGGCACGCAGAGGTGAGTGCGCATGCAAAGGGCAGAGGGAAGCCTTTCCCTCCTCCGCGGCAGAAGCAGCCCCCGAGCCGCCCCCTTCCCCAAGTGTGCAAAGGCTTTTTCAGAGGAAGGTGGAAAGGTTGGGAGAAACGAGACTTGTTCCACTTTGGTGCACTGTCACACCTACGGGGAGGTCATATGGGGAATCTCTTCTTCACCGCACGCACGCACGCACATTTCACCGTCGTGAGCTCTTCTCCGGAGCCATAGCGGTGGAGAAAAATTCTAGCTGGTTCTGCTCAGAGAGAAGCAGAGATTGGGGAGCTGTTTCAGAGAGAGTGAGAAGGAAAGAGGGGGTGTATCTTTAACCGATATTATCCGTGCTGTAAAACAAAGGCTGTCGTTGACTCTCTCATTTCTCTCTTTCTCCTGATGATACTTTTCCTGGTGCACCATTGAAGTGTGGGGTGCAGTGGCTGGTTGTAGGGGGAAATGGGGTGCTTTGTTGTCTGTAGCCTGTGTATAAGATTAGGTGGTCGAGAAGGGCCTTTTTTCACCTGGGAGGCAGGGGTGGCAGCTAAAGGGCAAGCTCTGACTCAGTTGTAAACCTACGTGTTCCAGTATGAATGAGGGTCCTTTAATTTGCTTATTAACCTGCTTGTTTCAGAGCCTTTTTAAGCTGGTAAAGGTTTATTGCTCAGCTGAAAGCAGGGGAAATGTGTGTGTGAGTGTGTATGTGAGAGAGATTGGCACATGTGCTAAGTCACCTTCACTTTCGTCCCAAAGCCTCACGGATATGCATAATCGGTTGGTTTGGATTTCAGGTGAGTGCCTGGTTAAACCATACTGTGCACTTA
Source organism: Varanus komodoensis (assembly GCF_004798865.1). Lineage (NCBI taxonomy): Eukaryota > Metazoa > Chordata > Lepidosauria > Squamata > Varanidae > Varanus > Varanus komodoensis. The sequence goes on from NW_025335409.1 coordinate 9,452,500, forward strand.
TAATACATAGGATTCCTAGTTTTGCCAGTAACTCCTGAAATACATTCTTTCAGGTTAACTCCTTCTGAAAAGTTGAAACATAAGTATTATGATGCAGTTTTATATGGACTTGGCAATAAACCCATTAATTTCCATCGGTCTTTCAAGTAAACTTGCATAGGGTGATGCTGTTAGGATTGCTTTATTAGACCTTCTTCATTGACAGTTCCCAAAGGTTTTGCTACGAGAATTCGCAGGTTAAAATGTCCTTCTGCCGCATATCCTCACTGTAAACCATTATGGTACCATTTTTACCGGTTCTGATAGAAAAGTTTTGGCACCTTGGAGAGTTTTGGCACCCTTGTTACAGGGTTTACTGGTATGATGTATAATATCAGGTTTACATATTTGCACTCCTGTTATTTTAAAATTCCAAATTTAAGAGGTGAAATAAACCTAACTTGAACCGATGAAACAATTTGTTTTATAACCGTTTGAATTCCCTAGAATGATGTTCAACATCCATTAAACTTGAGGGGAAGGTTAACCTGGATTCTTGGTTCAGCCATGTAGTATTGTTGGCTGAACATCTACATTGTCTGTCATTTTCAGCTGAGTTAGGAGAAGACTTAAAATGCATAAACATTTCGTTAATTTTTTTCAGAGGTAAAACTACTTCTTTTAAAAGAAGAAACTTTAAATATGCAGATAATATGTTCATAGTACATGAAACTAAATAGGAGAATAAGTTTGTTTATTCAGGAATCACTTTTTTAAAATGTTCTTAAATTCATAGAACTCAATACTTCATAATTCTGAAGCATGTGTTGAGATCATGTTTCCTTTTGTGCTTCTGTACAGAGGAGCAGGCAGTTCTGTTTGGAGAGTGTTCTTTCTGTGTGTACTTATCACAAATATCCTGCTGCGATGCAGACTGCAGTTCTGCAAAGTCACTTTCTGTAGATCAATCTCAGTAGGGAGGATATATGAACTTCTGCATGGTTTATTCACATGGTATGGGATATGCTCTGAAATGTGCTATGTGAAGATAAGTATATATCCCATGCCCTATATACCAATCAGGAGAGACCAATTAAATACATGTTATTTAAAAAAAAACAAACCCCTAATTAAAAGCATTTTCTGACTTTTGGACGCTTGCTGCCATTTGCATTAACTTATTGATGTGCTTTGGCCAAACTAGTTAAACCTAGTTTAAACTAGTTAAAATTGATGAAGGAGCTTTGGGCATTGTGTGTGTGTGTGTGCGTGCACATGCATGACGTACATCCACATCCAATCATTTATGTTACACATATAATAACATAAGCCATTTTGGATATAGTCCAACACAGCAGCAAGACTGATGATTCTGGGAAGCTGTAAGGGCAGGATAAAGGCAACAGTCTCTTTTGTGGTTGCCCACTAGCAGCTGGCATTTAAAGGCATAGCACTATTGGAATAGAGGTTGCATTTGCTACTTTGGCTAATGACCATTTATAGAAGAGCTGACCTCCATAAATATATATGACTCCACTTTAAAATCCTCTTGAGGCAGTAAGATTAGTCTTTCCATAGTGTGGATGTGGCTCTGGCTTCATTACAATTGAGCTGAGATGTGAATCTTGGAGGCACCAGCGTAACCATATACAAACAAGAGTAAACATGCAAGGAACACATGCCTGAATTTAGATTTGGAGCTGGGTTAAAGCCAACAGTATCCCCTGCCATTGCACAAAGCATTTCTAACAGAAGTTTGTCTACCCTTTTCAGAAAAAGACATTGTGCTAGTCTTCTACATCCCTGATTCTAGTGTTCCTGTACTTGCTAATATTTAATATTTCTCTCATTTAAAGCCACTGTTTCTTGTTCCATCCTTGCTGAAAAGGATGTGCTACTGATCTTCCTAAGGGAAACGTAATTATAATTTGCTCCTAGCAACTGTTTATCCTTTTTCTTTTCTTGGTTAGTGATTGCCAGCATCAGTATTCTGAGTGACTTCTCTGTTCTCTAGACCAGAAGTGGACAAATGATGGCCCTCCAGATGTTATGGCCTTCAACTCCCATGATCCCTCATCATTGGCTATGTGAGCTAGGGCTGATAGAAGTTGTGAGCCAAAATGTTTGGAGAGTCACAAATTGCCCACCTGTGCTGTCGACAGATGTCACAGGATGAGCAGAGGTGTGGGTAAGTCAGTACCACACATCACTAGGAAATATGGAGCATTTGTGCTTAGGCACTTCATAAAAAATCCAAAAGAGGACAAACTTATTTTCCTAACAAATACAGATGTGGGTTATTTCAAACCAAACCTTGATTAAGATTTGATGGGGGCAAATAAAATTGCTCTGCCATTTGGCAGCACCATGGATAAAGATTTATGTATGTCTCTTGACCTGTGATACTCTTTTATGTGTCAAATGTTTCCAGATTTATTCCTGTTCTACATTTTTAATGAAAATGTCTTCAGATTTTCTGAAAATATAGGGAGATTAAAACTGTGAAACAGCTTAATCAGAAAGCATATCCTGAAAGATCTGTAAAGCTCATCTGTTACGACAATAAGAAAAATTACCTTAAATGCAATATTCATCACTTTCATGCAAAGAGTAAACTTGTATTATGTAGCAAATTGTTCAGTTTTGTTAATCTAGAGGATGTTATACTTTGCTAATGATGGCTGGCATAAATCAAACAACCTATTGAAAACAAAATCACTTAATCTTCCCTCCTCATTCATTTTAGTGTATAGTTACATTTAAAGATCTGCTATCGGCGGTAATTGCATTATTGCTTTCTTCAGAGGATGAGTTCTGTAAACAAACAACACAACTGCATTTATTCGTCTAAATATTTATCTCAAATCTTCTAAGAAGTATGTTGAATATATCTGTATCCAGGAATCTGTTGGGTACACATTGGAACACTAAGAGAAAAGGCAGCTTCAGGGAAATACTTAACACCTGGGTCACAGTTGGTTGCCACTGCCACGTGCTGTTCAGCTCTGTATGTTTGGCCTAGTACTTGGATTGTAAAGAGGGTTTTGGCCATTGTCAGAGGCAGAGCACCAGTTCAGTTGGTCTTATCCAATTGAGCAAATTTGAATGCCTTTTGGCAGTTGCTCTGTCCGTCCATCTGCAGAAAGAAGAGAACAAAAGGCCACTTTTCTCTGAGAATAACGGAAAACAAAAGCTTGGATGGGGAACCAGAGTACCTCAGAGGCTTTAATCCTTCTTGCATTTATAGTTATTTGCAGTTTTATATCATGCTTCTTTCTGCAATACTAAAGCTGATCTTGTCAATTTGGTGATTTATTTTATAGATAGTGACATTTCTGGCTAAATTAACACTAAAGAAATACTGGCATATGGGGCTCTCTATTATGCTGGACTCATTGCACTCAGGTTCTTAAACCTAGCTGTGGTGAGATGCTTCCTGACTTGGTAAAAGAAAGTGATTAAATGCCGATGAAACTTACTTGCTTTGCAATGGGAACTCTGAATGTTGTCAATTCTCAAAAGTCATGTACAGCCTTTTTGTAGGGGCTTGTTCCACCTCCTAGAATACGACTTTCAATGGCTGTAGCCTCAGATTCTGAATTGGAACTGGAAGGGATTGGTATTCCTAGCTAAAATGCCAAGATCAACGGATTCATAGATAAGCCAGGTGCCCAATGAGAAATAGACAGCATCTATTTCTCATTGGGAAACTCGGATAAGCATGCAGATTTAACATACTTAGTCCAGTTGTACAGTGCCAGATTAAAAGGGGAGACCAACTGAGTCATGTCAGAGGTTCCTGGCAATTGGCCCATAAGCAGCATAATCCACGCTGAAGATGGAGCATATACTTTTAATTGGGAAGGGGGGAGAGGGAGGAGACATATTCACTCTGGAATCAAGTTGATGTCATTAAACTGCATTTCCCGAATAACCAGCATTCTAACAATGTTTTTTGTTATTGACATTTGCAGTACTCTCTTTTGTATCACAAAGCCAGCCTAGCTGGCCAATTTGAACATAATGATTTTAGTTAGAAAGCCTTTTATTCTGATCTTCTTGCAGGGAGAGATGGAAGAGAATACTGGCACGCAATGTGTTCTACCTGTAGACCCATGGTATGGAAGTCTTATTTGTGCTTCCAGCTCATATAGCTCTTCAGCCATTAGTGCTGTGCATAGTTCATCTACAAGTGGCCTTTTTAGAATGCCTTATAACTAGAAATGCATGTGTTTCATTCTTGACCCAAAATTAAATCCAAACAGTGATGAACTGTGGGTACCCTTACGCTCATACCCCACTTGTGGGATCCTGTGGACAGCTGGTTGGCCACGGTCTGAACAGAATGCTGGACTAGATGGTTCATTGATTTGATTCATGGGTCGTCTTTCTTAACTGCTTGTAGAAACTTCAGAAATAAATGAAATTGGGAAGCGCTCATTCTCAGTGCTGCAAGAATAAGACTAAAAATAGTAACATTGTAACGAACACTTACCAGATGCAAGGCACCAATCTAAAATGTTTGATGGTTTATCCCTTTGAGATTATTGGAACTAATTAATAAAGGCACACTTCCATCTTAAGTGCAATTTTAGATATGTTTATTAATTAAGTAGCTAGAGTCTAGTTGCTAATAGATGAGTAAATTTATCTCATTACATATTGGATTCTCTCTTTCCTCCCTTTTAAAAAGTTGTTGTGCTTTGAAACTTGTTTTGGAAAAGCTTGAACATGATTGTAGTTAAGACAACACGAGCAAAGTATATTGAAGAAAACCCTTTCTTTTAAATAGCCAGGTTCCAAGCAAAAGAAAATAATTACAGTTGACAGCATGGGTGGCATTGCAAGAAAAGAAACTAGTGGATTTATTATCCTGTGTTTAAATCTTTCTGCAATCTAATAGCAGATATAAAGATTCAGGTTACTCAGAATCATTGGGAACCATTGCCTGAAATTATAGCTAGAGCTAGAATTATTGCAACGTGGATGGGGATATTAATTATTCCATTCATATCTTGCCTTATCAACTGCTCTCCACACCATTTTGAGAGCAGGCAGCTCACAAAATAGATTTGTTGACAGGTAGAAAGTTGATTAAAATAACAAAACTAAACCACTGACATTGCAGCAGAGGGACAGGACAAAGCAGTACCATAAAGCAGTCCTTTTTAGATTGCTGCTGCAAAGGACATTCACTGAAATAGCCAGCTCTTAACTAACTTTTCTGGCCTCCTGCAAAATGAAATAATAATTCTGATAAGCTTTCCCAGAAAGGACATTCCACATACGGAAATTTCCCCTTGTTCCCCAAATCAAAAGTGGGACACACCTGCTTTGACAAAAATACATGCAGATTTATTTTTGCATTTTACTGGGAGATTAATGAAAAGAGATCCAGTGTAATATGTAGTTGGACCCTGAGTGTGTACTGTCACATTCAAAAATGCACATGTATGTAGCCACAAGAAATGTTAAGATATTGAGGGTGCAGTCCTGTGGATGTTTAGATGAGGAAAAAGGCATTACAGCTTCCAGCTAGGAACTGCAGAACCCCCCCTCCCCGTTTTCTTTTTTTTTTTGTCTGAATATCTATAGGAAGTGCATTCTGAATAGAGTTGGTATTTGGTAACCAGCAGAGTACATGTGGAGATTAAAATATCTATCTTTACCCAAAATTTTCAAGAAACGCAGACACTTCCAGACACTTCACACATGATTGCAAATAACTGAGAGAAGTCATGTGTGAAGTGGCTGGAACTAAGTTTCTTGAATGACTTGATGGATTAAATATTTTAATCTTTGCACATTCTACTGCTTACTAAATACCAACACTTTTTAATATGTAACTTTTGGAAATCTATACCTTAGCACAGGTTTTCTGTAAGAGCACTTAGAGAACCATTTCTGACAAGCTGGTTGTATTCAAAACAATTTGTTCTCTGAATAAGTGTTTCCTTATTTTGTTTTAGCCTTGTCTCTGCAGTAGTTGTCTAAATGTGTTCAGCTGAAGAGAAAGAGTTTCAAAGTAGATGTTTGTTGATGATTTCAGTATGGTAATTGTTGCTGGAACTTGCTAATATGGCATATTTTTGTGTCTATGAAGAGTGCGGACTACCTGTTCCTTGTTTAAACTTTGCTTATTATTTTAAAGGTTTAATTCAGTAGTGACTTTGATGTGTCTGGGAAGCTAGTGGAAATAGATACAGATGATAAATGTAACACCTGCCTCAGCTGATACACTTGAGGTTGCCACTGGTGGGTTTCTGCCGCCTAGCCAGGGTTCCGACAGTGAGGGATGAGGCAGATCAGAAGGCTGTATCCAAGTATCAGTTGCAAAAGGAAGGCACTTGCTGTGTGGAAATTGGAGAAGCATAGAAGCACTCTACTGTAAGGCAGGAAAGTTGGAAGAATGGAATGAAAGCTGCTGATTCTAAACAACCAGGAAAGGGGATAAAGTGTCCTGAGTTGCAAGCAATAGATCAGTACCAGAATGTTCAATACCAGGTGTTTTCTGAAAGCTATGGTCAGAACAACTTGGGACCTGAAGAATTGCTGTTGGAATCATAGGTGGTGGGCAAGCCTGTGGTTTCTCATGCTCTCTCACTTGTACTTGATCTCCATATTCTCCCTCAGAACCTTTTTTGGCAAGCATAAGCTTCTTTTTTTGTACTTTATGCTATGAGTCAATTTACCTGCCTAAGCCACAGTACTACTTAGGAAGCCTGCTTCCACTTTTGCATTATATATAATCCTTTGATTATATACAATCCTTTTGTGAAGAGAGACTGTCCCTGTTTACATGCATTTATTCCTTTAAGCCATTAATAGACTACTTTGTCAATAAAATGGCTCTGAACACTACATACAACTGCATTCAGATTACAAATACAACTAACATGTTAGCTCCTCCTTTTTTCCTAAGCACTTTGTGCATGTGTGTGCACGCATGTGCACCTTTGAGGTGACTGTTATTTCTGTAATAGCTGCTGGATACATAAGAAGCTGTCCCAAAAATGTACAGGGGATTCTTGACCCAGCAGCTTAAACCGTAAGAACATGAGTCAGACCACTGGGTCATGTAGTTCACTTTGTCTGCACTGGCAGTGTCTGTCCAGGGTTTCTCATGGGTGTCGTTTTCATCTATACTTGAAAATGCCAGATATTGAACCTGGGACCTCTAGCATGCAAAGCATGTGTTTTACCACTGAACTGACACATCCCTTTAGAAATTAGCTCCAAGAAGTGTTTCTGACTGTTGAATTTAGTTTTTTTTTAAATGTCTCGCCTTTCTACCAAATTACACAGTTTAGGCACATGACGGAGTGCTTGTACTTGCATGTCATCTGTGGGATATTTCTTAGTTTAGGACTCTCATGAATAACTTCTTTGAGGTGCTAGTTTTGTGAACTAACAGGTGAAGGTTGCTTTTGAAACCATGCAAGAGATCTGCTTTTTCATTTTGTTCCCCTGTCCCCTTTGTGTATTCGCTTTCATCGCCTCCCCGCCTTCCTTCAATGACTGGTTAATTGACTTTAGTCCTACAATGTGTTTCCCCTTACACTTACTGACTTTCTGAAATTCTTCTGCCAGAAAAGGCATGGCTGGATTTTTACTGGAAAGGTTATTTTAAGGGGCTTCTTTCCTGTCTTGTAGTCATAAAATAATCCTGCCAAAACATTGTGCACTTGGTAGGCTGTATTAAATAGATTCCATATTTGTCTTGGATAGATGACGAAGCTTCAGTCTGGAGCAACTGTCGTTTGGGTGCAGTTTCCTTGTATTCAAGGGTGTTGATTATGTTGTCAGCAAAGCACCTGACTTATGAAATGAAGTCACACAGAAGCATACCATTCTTTTTCTGATTCACTGCTCTTGCACCTGTGTGCAAGAGCAGTGTGGTTCCTGTTCTGCTGCTGATAGCAGCAGCAGTAGATTAAGGGGATGTGTGCAGTTTCTGATGTTCTTTTTCATTCATGTAAACTTTGTCTTGCTCCGGCCAGTGCATATAAAAGCTTTTTGAACAGTGTGCAGTGAGCTCTATAAATATGTTTAGAAAGAATAAGATTGTCTTTCCCAAATGTATGAGACAAGACAGAAAGATATCACCTGACTGCAACAGCTTCAAGGGTGTGTTTACATAATTGCATACCACTGGCTTTGCCCATTCCTAATGCCCTTCAGCCGTTTGGTTGTTCACAGAACAACAGGGTGAAGTGAAGCTGAAGCAAAACATAAAGAGCTGATTAATCAGCAGGGGCATTCTTCATCTTTTTAAACACACCTTGAAGGTTAGGATATTAGTGTTTCCAACCCTAGCAGTGACTCAATAACTTGAGACAGTGGACAAAAGCAAATCAAAACAGTAACTGAAAAAATGCATGATTCTTTGTCTACAAATGTAACTAAGCTCAGGTTATTATTTTGGGATAATCCTCAATTAAAATTCTGTATCCCCATGGTGTAAACACTACCAGATGTTAGGTTGTTCATTGAAAAACTGTTACTTGGAAGAGAGTCTGTGTAGCTTTTTTTTTTTTTTTTTTTTTGTGGGGTGGCTACCATTTAATTCAGAGATTAAAATGTAGTATATTTGAGGCAATCTGCAAGGCACTCTTTACTGTACTCTAGCAATGGCTCTACATTGACAGAGAATGTAGTTTTTTGAGGTTTTGTTTTGGAGTAGTCATTATATCAGGCTTTTTTCTTGCTTTCCTCTCTAGAGTATATGACATTAAAGGCCCAATCCAGTGCGTGTCTAGACAGAAGTAAATCTCTAGAACTTATCTAAGCATGCATAAAATCCCCCCCAGCTTGCTTTGATTGTCCAACAGTTATTTGCATTTCTGTTCTGCCTGTACTTCAACCCACTTAGATTGGTGTACAGATGGTTCCCCCTACTCTGTTTTATCTTCACAGTGACCCTGTTGGTAGGTTAACTTGATAGTAACTTGCCCAAAGTAATTGACTAGGTTTCACCATAGCTGAGGATGAACACAAGGAATTCCCCTTCCTAGTCTGTCATTTTAACCTAGACTTCTCCAACTTGATGTCCTCCAAATGTTTTGGGCTACAATATCTGAAATTCCTGCTCATTCGACATGCTCTATGGTGTTATTGAGGAGGTTGTCTCGCTTGTTACAGTCTGGCCATACACTTTAGTTCTCGTATGAGAATTCTTTCTGTTGAGAGTTTTGAAGGACTCCCTCTTCCTTTTCCGAACAAGCAGAGGAAACAAATTATCAAGGGAGTACTATATAAACTTACAGCAGTGAAGCTGGTGTTGGCCTAAGAATATTTTGCTGTTGCTCAGGATATATCAGTTTTGTGATCTGTATGCTAGTTAGTACATTTATTAATACTGGATACATTGAGAAATTTAGGATGCATTTCTGAAAAACTGGCTTGTAAGTATCCATTAGTATGGTTGCCTAGTTCAATGACCAGGTAGGAAAGGAAGCCCTTGCAAAAGTTATGTCTGATACATACAAAGTTTCAGCTGATATAGAACCTGACTAGTTTGCATGAAAATGCAGCTGTCTGTGTCCAAGCAAAGACCAGCTGATAAAGAGCATTACTCTGGTGCTTCAGTTTCTGCATTGATCATCCAGTCTTTTCCAGGCTCAAATAAAGGAGTTAGCTATAGCTGGTTTATCTCTGATACATCTCTCTACATCTCTTCCCTGTTATGAACTCTTGAGATCTACCAAATGGTATTATTTTTAAGAAATACATTATTTTTAGGCTGGTGTTAAAGGATAGAACCCACTGCATCTGCAATATCCATTAAGACTAAGAAGACAAAGGTGAGCTGAGGGATTCTGTGGCAAGGATTGGGACTCTACCACAATTTGATGAGTATTGTTTCTGATTTGGTGCCCTTTTGAGGCTGTATAAAATCTACTTCTCCAATATTGCTAAATGGGCCTTGCAAGGGGGGTACTACTAACTTAGTGATGTTCAGTTGGTCATTTTAATATCATTATTAGAAACATGGTCAATCCTTGGGCAAGCTGGATATAAATGTATGAAACAAATAGAGAGCCTCCCTTGAAGCAATGTCAGGCTGACATGTTCAGGCTGGCCTTTAATGCTCAGAATTTAAGTCAAAAGAGAGTGGAGAAATTTCTGTGAACTAGATAAAATCTTATACTGACTTGTGTTACTTCTTGGAATGAACTGCAAAATGGAGTGTTGTTCACCTAGGTATACATTGGACTAATGAAAAATGTATGAATGTGTTAGCTAAAGTAGTTCTATGAATTTGTTTTAAGAATTAAACAAGTTGTATAGATTATGTCACTTGATGGCCTTGAACCACTTTGGCGTTGAAGCATTTTCAGAATCTTTTTGTTTTTTCTGCTCCAAGATTTCATGAACTGAGAAGACAAACTATTGGTTCATCCCCATGCTGTGAATAGCTCTAGCATATTTTCTTGTAATTCCATAGTCTGTTCTTGTATTCAGTTAGTGTGACCAGATGAGTGATGTGACTGTGTCCACTTTTACTTATAGAGCCAACGTTATGGGCATTCCACAGAGCAGAATTACTTTAAATATCCCAAGCATTTCTGTATCTTTTTAAAAATAGGAAGGCTTGTGTGAAACAGAGCTAACTTTGTTCAGTTGCACTTGTTGCATTTTTTAGGATTGTACCCAGATACTTCTGACTGTTGATTTTCTAAATCTAAACCTGTAAAGGCACTTTCCAAATTTTAACAACTTATTGTTTGGTCCTTTAATAGGTACTGGGAAGTAAAGTATGTTCAAGTGAAGCTTATTCCAAGACAAGCACATTCCTTGTTAAACACTTTTAGCCAACATGTAACCATTTTTATCTTACCTGGTTTGTATGATGCAACAACCTAGCATGGGTGATCAGCCAAGAGGGATTGTTTGTGTTGTGTGAACCCAGCATGGTTTCTTACCCAACACCAACATGTTGCAGGAGGTGGGGAAGTTGGCAAACACATTCCTGTATTTATAAAGGCTCTGAAAACTAATTTCATTTGGCAATGTGATGCAAGAATGGAGATTTTCCCTTGGGTCAGTGGGCCAGTTGCAGAAAAGGTACTGATGTGGGGCCCGACACAGCAAAGGGCTTCTGTCAGAAAGACACCTGGGTTGTGTGCCAAGGAGATGAAGTAGATAATAAGGCATGGCAAGAATGCTCATCTGTTGGGAGTACCAAGCATTTTCATTGAAAAACCAACTCATGGTGGCTTATTCAAAGAGTGGCTTAGTGTGATGTATGACCCACCCACTATTTTCAGTGGAAAAGATAAGATTAAGTCTTTCATTGAAATGAAAGGCACATAAGGCTATAATTTAGTTGTGAGAAAGTCTCACTGAATTCAGTTAGAGTTGCTTCTGAATAAAAATAATAGAATCCTGCTGCAAAAGTCTTTTGGATTTCACCGAATTGTTCCCATGCATTCTTATCCTTCAATTTTTTGTTGTAATTGTTGAAGCTCAAATAAATGTTCATTGATTTTTCACATGCTGGTTTTAGATGTTTTACAATTCTCATTTATTAGGGAACAAACGCAAGTGCATAGACTATCACCTTGGTTGCTGCTCTTCCTAGCATAAAGTACAGTCAAGCAGCTAAAAGATCAGAATTAAATCTCATTAGCAGGATACAGCAGCTAGGCTTACCAACTCTTCATTATTTTTGGTTGCCTCTGGTTCCTTCCCTCCCCTATAACCCTTCCCTTTGTGTAGGATTCTAGAAAAAGGAAGTAAGAGAACAGGTTCTCACATCACTTCCCCAACACCTAATGCCAACTGAGAAAACTGACTATTTTTAAATCCTATATTGGGAAAGTGGAACAACAGACTTGTACCACTTTTTCTTTGTAGAAAGCCACTGCTACAGAGTGAAGAAAATCCATTCTTGCTCCAAGTCATGCCAGAATACTTGAGGGAAGAGTTTTGTGTCTTGTTTATAGCACAGTGACAAAGCCCTCTCCCCTCTAAGTTATCTAGAATTCATAGAAACCTGGGACGATGGGAGAAGAACTTGGTGTCCATAGCAGGCAGAAGAGTAGCAAACTAGTGAATAGTTTGTGGACAGCTTCCTATTCATTAACCATGGACATATATTAGCTTAAGCACCTAGGTCGGACTTCTAGGTTCTGAATGTAGAAATGAGACCCAGCTAAACAGGTGAGTTATGGCTTTGTGTTTATACTCCTGCAAGTTAACTCTTTCAGAACAAAACTATACTATTTGGGGAAAAGGAGCACCTGGCTATAGAATCTACTTTAGAATACATTTACTGGAAGGGGCTGAACAGCCCATTGACAATTGTACTGATCACAGAAATTTAGAGCATTTCCAGACTGCCAAACTCTTGAATCAGCAGCAGATTTTCGTTTCACCATCACATACATCCCTTTGTCTCAAAACATTTGGGCAGGTGCCCTTTCGCATAAAGCAGAATTCCAGTCAGACTGTGAACATCAACCTGCAGCAGTCCTCCTCCTTCACCTTGAAAGTCTGGCTGCTCTGTGCCCCACCCACTGCTGGTGGAAAGATTCATGCCTTGAACAGCGTAGCGACCCATTTGGGCAGACCGAGTTGGCAGAGTTGACCTGGGGTGTGTGTTCGGCAGCAGATCTTCCTTTTCTCTCCAGGATGGTCTTCTCTATCCTCTACAGTGTGTGAATGTCTGTTCTTGGCAGCTGGGGGAAAGGTATTGCATCAAGTGTCATGACTCTGTTACCTCAGGGCATTTTGAATTTTGCAAAACATTCCACATCGTGACCTGTGATTTTGGTGGCCTCGGGTGCATCATAACATCAAGAGTTATGTTCATTCCTGCACCACCTGTCAGTGTGCTAAACAGACTACTGGAAAGCCTGTTGGCCTAATGCAGTCCCTCTCATTGGATTTCGTTGCAGACTTGCCTGCATCACAAGGCAAAATGGCTACTTTGGTAGTGGTGGTGGATTTATTGACAAAGATGGCCCATTTTATTCCTTGTGAAGCATTGCCCTTGGCCAAGAATACAGCAGAACTCTCTCTGCAACAGTATGTCCATTTGCATGGATGACCTGAGACCCTTATCTGAGATCATGGCTCTCAATTTACAGCTCATTTTTGGCAGGAAAAATGATATGTATTTCTCTATTTTGGAGGTGGAGCTTTGTTACCAGCTTACTCCCCCCCCCCCAAACTGAGTGTACTAATGCAAATGTGGAACATACTTCCAATGCTATGTCGTCTTTCAGCCAGATAACTGAGGGATGTTATTGCTGTTCACTTAATTTGCTTATACCAAAGCCCCACACGCTTTGCCCCCCCCCCACCTTTTTACTAATTTTGACTACCCTCTCAAGTCTCCCATGACACTTGTTTCCAGCTCGGTGCCTGCAGCCGCTGATTTTTTGAAAGAGCAGCGCTCTGTAAATGTTCTATTACAAAAACATTTTGAAAAGGCCAGACTGGATTACCAAATGGTCACAGATGTTCATCGCTAGCAGGGCGTAGAGTTGCAGGTAGCAATACCTCCCCCACTCCTGTCCCTGTAAGCAACCAGCTGCTTGTTCCATGGGGCCTTTTCAAATTGTGGGATACATCAGTGCTTTGGCTTTCAATCTGTTGCCCCCTTTCATGAAGATCCAGCTTGTTTTTCATCCTGTCTCATGGAAACCCACATTGTTGCCCTTCTTTTCCTCCTCCTCCCATCCTGGTGCAGACAGAGAAAGAGTTTGAGGATGAAGACTTCCTGGACTCTTGTTTCTACCAAGACAATTTGCATTATTTAGTGAACTGGAAAGGCTAAGGGGCAGAGGAGAATTTCTACATCCTACTGCATCTGATTTGATGGCATGGAGAACTTCAGGCTATGTTATGGTTGCAAGCTCTATTTGAGAGTCTGAGCCATTCTTGTTCCTTTCCTTTCCTTTCCTTTCCTTCTCCATAGAGACAACTTATCAGTCATGTCTCAGATATCTGCTGAGGTGATGGAAAAGAAAGATGCAAATAACAGAAACAAAATGCACCCCACCCCCACTCTGCTAAAGTTTTATAGAAATTTGAACTGGAAATTGTTCCTGCCCTGGGAATTTGTTTTGGGAATGTCCAGAGGTAGCTGGCATAAGCTGCCATTAATCTGACTTTCAGAAGTTGATTTATTCCAGATAATTTCAGTGTTTAAAGGTGAATGAGTTACATTACTCTTCCCCCCCCCCCCCCCCGTATCAGATATAGAGATTTATATCAAGAAAAATGTCCATATACCCATTTTTCCAACAAGAAAATTTTGTTAAGGAACTTGGGCTATTTGGCAGTCAGCTACATAGTCTGTAGCCAAATATTGGCTGGTTAAATGCCCTTTAAAAATGTTTAGCTGTCTTGTAGATCTTGTGCCAGGAACAAAATGGCTCCATTATATAAATGGCATGATCTTGAGGTGGAATAATGGCTTCTTTATGGGCACTTCCAGGAAACATGGGTGGTCCTTTCTCAAAACATCCAAGTAATAGGGTGGAATAAAGAAACACAGGGCGCTGATGACATTTTGAACAGGACTGTGCTGGCAATGTTGCCCAACTTCACTTGCTTATGTTATGGTTCACCAAATCATGCAGTACAGAATGGAAGCTTTTGCAATATTTTCCCTACAATTGTATTTTAAACAGGGTTAGCTGAGCAATGCTGGGAGTTGGACTTTTTTCTTACTAAACTTGCACAGGATTACTCTGTTCTTTGGTTTAATGGTGAGAAATCATGTTAGGAGGTGATTTACATAACAGAGATGCTGAACCTTTAGTATAGTTCTGGTAGATAGCAGTGAAAGCACAATTTCCTGGAAATCACCATTGCCATTTTTTTCAGGAGACAAGCTTCTGCCCCTAAGGTTATTGAAGCTAATTGTATTTGATAAGATCCCGAGGATTCACTAAAGTAAGGGTAGCTGATGGGGCTTTTGCATCCTGCCTAGCTCCATGTCCATTTCTAGACTAAATCGCAGGATTTCAGCATAGGTTAAGCAAAGTAAGAGAACCAATTTGCATAATTTATACCAGTGACAGGATCCAGCTTTTCTTGGTACAGAATTTGTGTTATCTGATGCAGAATTTCAGCTTTTACAGAAATATACTTAGCCTTGCTTATCTAAAATCAGGCTCATGAACTATCAGTGATTCTCAAATCTAGGATACACCAATGGCTAGTACTGTTCCTAGGTGTGCTTGGAAAAGAACCTAGAACTCAATCATCATTCTGTTGCTTCTCATTTCACTGTGTTGGGTCCTTGGGTAGTTGGTCTTATGATCTGGCCAGAACAATTGAGAGGCTTTCACAATTCTGTTGGCTATATTTATTATTTAAGCATTCCATAAATATCCCAGGATTCTTTTAAGGAGCATATGGCAGTAGACATGGGTTTTTCTCTCTACCATCTTATTCTCACAACAGCCTTGTGAAGTGGGTTGTGCAAAGAAACCTGTATCTCCAGCAGCTTACCATAGCCTGTCATTGTGGCATCTGCCAGTCAAGGATAGGGATAGATCCCCTGAGTGACACTACAACAACAGGAAGAAGGTGGAGGTTGGTTGGTGCTGTCCTCAGAAGAGACAGATAGGTGATGTGGGCCAGTGGCTTGTTAGGGAGAAGAAGAGCAGCTGTATGAGTTGGTGGTGGGATGCAGCCCTTGGTATAACATGTTTCATCAGATGGGAGCGCCTCTGTAATTTTCCTTCTTCAGAGTTAGAATCACCCACCCTATTTTTAGCTTGGTGGTTTAGTGACAGAATTCTTATCTGCTCTTTTCAGGCTTAATAAAAACCCAGCATCTTGGGTGTATTCCTTTTGATACTATCTTAGCTTGTTTCCTTGCCATTCCTATGTTTGCTAGTGATCACTAGAAATAGTGAAATAAATAGAAATTTATTATTTAGTGCAACTAAAGAAAGGGGCATTTTTCTCTTTGTTTGCCCTGAAACAACTACTTGGCACTGGAAATTTAGCCAAAAAAAATCAAAAACCCTTCTATAGATATTTCTAATTTTTAAAAGAGAAAACATTTTTCAACTTTTATTTATTAATAGGAGGATAAAAAGATCCCTGCTGAATCAGACCAAGAGCCTTCTAGTTCAGCACTTCATTTACACATTGGCCAACCAGCTATCCACAGAAAACCTCTATGCTGATTAAATTGCAGCTGCTATGTGTGTTGTAGCTGTGTTTTAATTTTTTTGAAACATTTAACAGCCCAGAGTGCCTCAGCTACTGGGCAGTATGAAAATTAAATAAGCCAACCAACCAGTCAACCCACAACCAGAGCAGGAGTATAGCAGTACCTTCTTGCTCATGTTCCCCAGTAGCTGATGTCCATAGCCATACTGTAGGTAACATACAGTGTCCAGGATTAGTAGCCACTGATAACCTTATCCTCCATAATAGCCTTATTTATCCAGTAAGTCTTTGAAGCTGTTCACATTGGTAAGTGTCACTTGAACTTGTGAATTCCATAGTGTAACTATGTATTGTGTGAAGAAGTACTTCCTTTCATCTGGTCCAAATCCCCTACTAATGAGCTTCATGGGATAACCTTGGGTTCTAGTGTTATGAGAACATTTCTACTTTCTTTTCCCCATGCATAGTTTGTCTTGTGTCCCAATGCTCACCTTTTACCTAAACCAGACAATCACAGATGTTGTTATCTTTCCTTGTAGGGGAGTTGCTCCAGCCCTTTGATATTTGTAGTTGTCCCTTTCTTGCACTTTTTCCAACTCTGTAATATTCTTTTTAGGTGCAAGTGATCAACCGTACATAGTATGGTTGCGTCATGTAGTGGTGCATTGGTACAGTGGGTATAATTTTTATTTAGCAGTTTTATCTTCCTTTTCTAATCATGTCCAAACAGAGAATGTGCCCTTTTCACAGCAGCTGCATACTGGACTGACATCCTCATCAA